>NC_141551.1:77812500-77987500 GCF_021556685.1 Rattus norvegicus
AGTGTTTGGGATGTTTTTATTTTTCACACACATCCTTCCCCAAGTTTCTAGAGGTGAGGAGTAACATTTTTTCATGTGTTTTAGAAAATTCTTGGGCTTTATCTCTTTAGATGTTGAGTTTCTGAATTCCTGCTCTGTGCTCCTGGATTTCTAAAGGGTATATGACGTTCTCCTCTGTCTCTTAGTCACATGGTCTTACCTCCCATCTCTCCTCAGTCTCTTGGTCACGTGGTCTTACTTCCATCTCTCTCCTGTCTCTTGGTCACATGGTCTTACCTCCCATCTCTCCTCTGCGGCACTTCCCCGGTGGTTCTCAGGCCATGTACCATGCATTTTCCCACTGCTCTTGAATTCTAATAGGTTTTTGGAGTTTTTTTGTCAAATATACCAGGACTAGGTTTTTTTAATACTTCGTTTTTCATTATCTATGTTTCCAACTACCCTGGTTATTTCTTCAAGTACTTTTAGTGTGATAACTTTATATTCTGAATATTTCAATGTCTGAACACTTTGGAGTCCAACATGTTCCTGTCATTTCTCCATAGTTGTATTTGTGTGCCCCTTTCGTAGTTTCTGTTTGCTTTTTAATTTCTCGTTGAATTTCTTTCCTGCTAGATTGTATCTGTGAGAACTTTGTGAATCTTGAGCTCTGAGTACATTCCCCTAAAACTATGCTCAACTCGGACACTGTAATTTGATATAACTCGAGTATTCTGGACACACAATGGAGAATTACACTCCAGAAAGGCACAAGGGCACGAGGGCACGAAACCCCAGAGATGAACCTATTTCTTCCTCCTGATCTCAGAACACTGACACCGCTCTCTAGGTTCCCTTTAATGGTTTGCTTTCTTGCTGTCTTGCTGTATGTTTGTATACCTGCCCCTACTCTCTTGAAATTCTCTACCTTCATTCTCAGAGGGTCTTTGAGCTGATTGGGTGGGTAGGAGGGTGGGGCAGAAATTAGTCACGCCTATTCCCAGCAGGCCTTGCGCCACTCATAGGGCAACTCCCAAACGAAAAGTTCATTTTGGGTCCCATGAAGGATCTGCCACTACATACAACTATCCTCCCTACAGTGACTTTTTACCACAGTAAGAAGTCAATTAGGGTCACAAAGGCTTTTCTTTCTTTTTTTTGGTTTGTCGAAACAGGTTGCTCTGGCTGTCACTTTATGGACAAGGCTGACTTCAAATTCAGAGATCTCCCTGCCTCGGCCTCCCAACCACCACCCACTTACGGCTTACTTCTTGTTCATGAAGCATTTAACCTTGATTTGGCTAAAATTCTGTCCTCTATTCAGTAGTACCTGTTCTATGTGAATGTGCCACGATCCAACCACAGAATTCCATAGTCTCTCACACCACTCATCAGCTCGGGATGACGTCAGAGCAACCTTGACATTTGCCTATATTAAATTAATTAATTAATCAATCAATCATTACGAGGATCCCTCCTTTAGGAATGAAATTCGGGAAGCTTAGAGGAAACTTGCATAGCTTTCCTGAAGCAGCCGGTCTTGCCTAGAATATGTGAAAAACGCACACGGAAACACACAAATCGTATTTCTACAGATCTGCAGTTTTTCGAATGTCCTGTAAAGACTGCTGAAGGCTGTACTTACATGTCACCCGAAAAATCGCCAGGTACCTCAAAAAGGTGACACAGAGGCAGAAAGCAAGACACCTCAAAATTTGAGGGAAAAACAGCACAACAGCACGGCACTCAGGCTCTAAACTGTGGCAGTTGCCTGAAAAAGAGGAAGAAAGAAAACCACACCTTTTAAGTTGGGATCTAAGAAAGCCTGCTGGGCTCCGCCATAGAGCTTGGCCAGCAGCTGCAGGGCAGAAGAGGGTAGAGGGTAAAGCTTCGGAGAACACGTGAGAAGGCCTAGAGTACCAAGGACAGCATGCACAGGCTTTGACTAGTATCTGAAAGAAATGGATGGGGGGGGGGGGGGAACGAACACCGTTTTCTGAGTCAGGAAAAGTGGGCAGGCATGTGCAGTAAGTAGTCTTTGCAAGTAACTGCAAGCGCCCGCCCAACTTTATCTTAACAAGCTTGATCTGCAACCCCAGCAAGCAGGGCCCTAAAGCGCCCCCACCCTGAGATGAATACCGGAGGACTGATAGGCGTTGCTATAGCTCTTTCCAGCGCAGTGTGGATTCACCCACATGTTGAGATGCCCCCTGCAGTACAGGGCTGATTCCCAGCTAATTAAGATGAACAGACATGACCTTCCCGTTATATAAGTGATATTTTTATCTTCAACATTCTTTTGAAACAACTTCTTTTTGGTATTCTCCTCCTTTAAAGCCAATGTGAGTTCCAGGGTTTAAAAGGGATGAAAGTCCTCATCATCTGTCCAATTATCTCCGAGAATTTACTCCCTCTCTCCTTCCTCCCTACCTACCATTACAGTAATTGATGGTGACATGTTATGTTTGACCCCAGGAAAAGCAGCAGAGAGGAATAAGTCTCTCCTCTTGTTGACAGTCTGGTACACTTCTATTTGGAGAACCCTTAGCTGTTAGGGTCCTGCCTGGCTCACCCACACTCAGTCATGGCCACCAGGAGGTTCAGGGTTGGAGGGTGTGTGCCCTATGTCTGCTTGGGCTGTGCCACCTGTAGTGACATCTGTCAGCAGCCAGGCCATGGCTGACACTGAGACAAGGGGAGAGGGGTAGGAAGAAGCCACACCTTCGAGATAAGACTCAAGTTTATCTCCAGGAACTGGAAAAGACTGTATCCCCATGCTGAGCCTCAGTCTTGTCACCTGGGAACCAATTTCTCTGAAATTGTTCCCTCTGCATCTCATTACATCAAGATGCATTTGGAAACACAGAAATAATAAAACACCCATATTCCATGGCAACAGGCTCTATGTTAACAAGCTTGTTAGCAAGTTGTTGACAACCCAAGTTCAGTCTCTAGGGTCTATAAGGTGAAAGGAAAGAAACGACTTTTAAATGCTATTCTTCTATCTTCGTAACCACACAATGGCATACACGCACGGGCACAACATGCGTGCACACACACATACACACACACTGTGGCATGCATGTACACGCACACATTACAGCATGCATGCACTCGCATGCACACATACACACACGAAAGTAAAATGTAATTTTTTTAAAGATTTATTTATTATATATAAGTACACTGTCACTGTCTTCAGACACACCAGAAGAGGGTATCAGATCCCATTACAGATGGTTGCGAGCCACCATGTGGTGGCTGGGAACTGAACTCAGGACCTCTGGAAGAGCAGTCAGTGCTCTTAACCACTGAGCCATCTCTCCAGCCCTTTTTTTAAAAAAAAGATTTATTTATTTTATGTATATGAATACACTTTTTTAAAGATTTATTTAAACTGTAATTTTAAATGTAATAAAAAAATTTAAAGAAGTTATCTACACAAAGTAATGCAGAATGTGAGGCCCTAAAATTAACTCCACTGTTATTTTTGAACTTTTAATACATTACAGGAACTTTTTCTGGTCTTGTCCATGGGGTGTTCTGTCCTGTAAGCTTCCTATACGTGGATAGGCATCCGGTAGGCAGAAAGGATTCTGGGATAATGCCAGGTAGGAGATTCCACCAGGAAGATGTGACCGCAAGAGGACTCATGGTGCCTGAGCACAAAATGTAGCAGAATGTAGATTAGAGTAAATGGGTTATTTCAAGTGATGATCAGGGAAGAGCCTAGCTATGTGGTCTACGTATTTGTAAATAAACTTTGAGTCTGAGTCTTGTTTCTGGGAGCATGGGGCTGGGAGGAAGAACCAGACCAAACTTCTACACAACACATCTCTTCCTTTAGGTTTGGGGAATTTTCTTCTACAGTTTCACTGAAGAGATTCTCTAAACTTTCACCATGATGCTCTCCTCCTCTTCCCACAGTCTTTCTTGGTGTCCCAAAGCCCTCCTGTATTCTGGTCATCTGTGTTTCAATTTCCCATTGACCTGTATTCTGGGATCCAAATCATCTACTTCGCCTTCAAAGCCTGATCCTGCCTTTGGAATGATCCATCTAGTGATGACATTTCCCCACTGAGGCTCTCAACTGGCTTACTTCAGTTTGGATTTCCTCCTGCCACAGTATCTATCTAAACTCCAGCATCTAGTTCTGAACACTTCCTTCTCTCCATAACCCAGAAATGACTATCTGCACTCCTATCTCAGGCCAAGCAATCCAGACTGGCTCCTGCCCAAATCTGGTGGAAAACCAGCCCTTCCCAACCTGCCAACGAAGGGGAAGAATAGTGAGAAGAGATTGAATAATGGTGACAGTCAAAATGAAACAGACAGCATTAAGAAGCATCCCATCAAGGAAACCTGAAAGGGGAACAGAAATAGAAACTCATCCATCAACCATTTTCTCAGAATGCCAAAACCCCAAACTTTGAATGACGTTTGCTGACCACCCACAAGAGTCTGCACTGCTTAAGCAGGAGAATGAAGAGGCTCTGCAGGATTTGACCAGAATTCGAGTGGCGGAATCAGATGACAGAAGAGATTGTTATCTGGATGAAAATCCATTCTTTGAAATCTCCACAGAACTCAAAAAGGTCAACAAGCTGAAGGGTCCAAGTGAGGACGCCTCAGTCCCACTTCAAAGGGAGAAGAAAGCAACAATGGGGGAGGGAGGACAAGGGAAGGAAAGGGAGTGGGGTTGGAGGGGAGGTATTGGATAGGGGAAAAGGACTGAAACCCTGGGGGCCACCAGAAAGAATGAAAACAAGTGACCTTGGGAGGAAGGAGGTTGGGAGAATGTATCAGAGACCTGGGAAGTGAGAGACTCTAAGGACTCAAAGCTGGGGACCCTAGATGAAATGCCCTACAGTGGGGAGAGGGAACTTGTTGGGTCCATTTCCAGCAGAAAGACCATCAGGTGAGGGATGGGGTTGCTATTCCACAGTCAAAGCTCTGACCCATAATTCTTCCTGTCTGAAAAAATGCAGGGATGGAAATGGAGAAGAGCCTGAGGAAAAGAAGATCCAGAGACAGGCCCAAAGTGGGATCTACCTCAAGGGAAGGCCCCAAGACCTGACACCATTACTGAGGCTATGGGGTGTTCACAAAAAGGGATCTATCATGACTGCCCTCCCAAAGACCCAACAAGCAGCTGAAAGAGTCAGATGCAGATGTGTGTACCCAACCAATGAACAGACACTGCTGACCCCTCTGACTGAATTAGGGAAAAACTGGAGGAAGCTGGGGAGGAGGAAGCAGCCCTATAGGAGGACCAGCAGTCTCAATTAACCTGGACCCTTGAGATTTTTCAGACACTGGATCACCAACCAGGCAGCATACACCAGCTGAGATGAGGCCTCCAACACATATACAGCAGAAGACTGCTGGGTCTAAATTCAGTCAGAGAAGATGCACCTAACCCTCAAGAGACTGGAGGCCACAGGAAGTTTAGAGGCCTGGTGGGGTTGGTGGAGTGGGTGGAGTGGTGACATCCTTGTGGAGACGGGGAGGGGGGTTTGTGGAAGGGGGGTTATGGGATGTGTAACAGTCTGAGATTAATAAGAAAATGAAGTCTCCTCCAAAGGATTTCTTCTGATCGAGAGCAGTGATCCATCTTCAATGTCCACTGAAATCAAATGGGAAGCTGGAAAGGACAAAATGCTCAGGTCTCACAGACAAGGCCAGTGGGCTTTAAGGCAACAAGAGGGACTAGAGAAAATTTCACCTGGTGTACTAACCATCCAAGCAGGTGCAGATGATGCAGGAGAGGCCATCAAAGGTGGCGTTTGACCAAATCCCTTGCAGTACTATTTAGTTTCTGGTTCATATGAAGAAGGAGGGGGACAAGAGAGGAAGGAAGGGAGGGGAGTAGAGAGGGAGGGAGGGAGGGATTAACAAAGAAGAGGAAGAGGGGGAGGAGGAAGGACGGAGGGAGAGGATGGAAGATATTGGTGAAAGAGGCTGAGGACTCAGCCACAGAAGCAGGTACTGTGGATCATCACCCTTTCCTCTTCTTCAAATCCAACCCCAGCCTCACCCCCATCTCTGTAGCAAACCACCTGCTGTGGACTCCAATCCTCTCTGACCCCATCTACAGCAGATCACACAGATTTGCTCCTCTGACCTCCCCCCCCAATTCATCCTGTTTAGCCCCTTCTCCAACAAGGGGCCCTTGTTGGCTGGGAACCCTCCAGCCAAGCCAGACAGAGAAGCAAATAGGCAAGCTTCAGATTATCCATCTTCCTCCTCTCCTCAAATCCAATTCCCAGTTTCATCCTCAGCTTTGTAGCAGACACCTGCTGTGGACTCTCCTCACTCTCTGACACCCTTCCCAGGGGTATAGGCAGATCCTAGTGGAATACCTTGCTTTCCTACCTCCTGTAAATCTCCTCACCTGCCCCAAGCCTACCCCTATTGATAAGTGTCCTCTCCCAAAACCAAGAAACATTTTACCTGGAACCCCCAGTGGACACACCTATCAGGATATCAAAAGAATTCCATACTAAGCAACACACAACCCCTACACTCTCTTGAGACCAGACAGGAAACAGAAACCAAGGAACAACACACCCATTCAACAAAGAAAAGACCAGATATCAGCACCTAGAATCACAATCTTCCCAAACCCAGATACAAATATTCCAGCTTAAATACACAGTAACAGACAATGTTTCCACTAGAGTCCAACAACCCTATCACAAGCAGGTCCTACATCTTGCAACATAAATGAAACACACACACAGAAGACCTTTAAATACCTTTTATGGATACAATGTAGGTCCTTAATAAGAAAATTAATAAATCTATGAAAACACAAACAGTAGAAACAAATTAATAGAAACAGTTCAAGATCTGAATGTAGAAATAGAAATACAATAAAGAAAATGAACTACAGGAATTCTGGAATTGATTTGTTTAGGAATTCAAACAGGAACTACAGAGGCAACTAATCCAACTTCATCAACATAAAAGAGAGACTCTCAGGCATTGAAGAAAAAAGAGAAGTGGACATATCTGTCAAAAAAGTTACATTAGAAATATCCTGGAACAAACAACCAGGAAAGTATAGGACACCATGAAAAGGCCAATTTTTTTTTTTTGGTTCTTTTTTCGGAGCTGGGGACCGAACCCAGGGCCTTGCGCTTCCTAGGTAAGCGCTCTACCACTGAGCTAAATCCCCAGCCCCGAAAAGGCCAAATTTAAGAATAACAGGAATAGAAGAAGAAGCCCAGCTCAAAGTCATAGAAAATATTTTCAACAAAATCATAGAAGAAAATTTCCTTAACCTAAAGAAGAAGATGCCTATCCAGGTACAAGAGGCTTACAAAACAACAAATAGATTAGAGCAGAAAAGAAAGTTTTCTCACCACATAATAATCAAAACACTAAATATACAGAACAAAGAAAAATATTAAAAGCTACAAGGGAAAAAGACCAAGTATCATATAAAGGCAGACCTATGAAAATAACTCCTGATTTCTCAGTGGAAAATCTAAAATCCAAAAGCGCCTGAATATCATATTCTGAGAGACCACAGATGCTATCCCAGACTACTATATCTAGCAAAACTTTCAATCAAAATCAATGGATAAAGTAAGACATTTTATAACTAAAAAAAAAACATTTAAGCAATATCTATCTACAAAATTGATACCAGAAGATACCCGAAGGAATACTCTGACCTAAAAATGTTGGGCACGCCCAAGAAAACATAATCCCACACCATCAAATCAAAAGAGGAGAAACACACACACCACAGTGAGAAAATATGAGGTACCAATAGACACTGTTCGTTGATAGCTCTCAACATCAATGGTCTTACTTCTTCAATAGAAATACAATGACTAACAGAATGGATGAAAAAACAGGATCCATCCTTTTGCTGCATCCAAGCAACACATCTTATCATCAAGGACAGACATCACCTCAGAGTAAAAATATAAAAATATGGAAAAATATATTACAAGCAAATGGACACAGAAGCAAGCAAGTGTAGCCATTTTAATATACAACAAAATAGACTTCAAACCAAAACTAATCATAAGAGATAGGGGAGGACACTACATACCCATTAAAGGAAAAATCCACCAAGAGGACACTTCAGATCTTAACATCTATACCCAAAATACAAGGGTACCAAAGTTCACACAAGGAACATTGCTCCATATTAGATCACATGCTGACACTCACATGCTGATAGTGGGAGACCTCAGTAGCCCATGCTCACCAATGGGCAGGCCACTCAGACAAAAATTAAACAGAGAAATGCTGGAGTTAAGTGACATTTGAAACCAAAAGGACCTAACAGGTATTTGTAGATCATTTCACCCAAACACAAAAGAATACACCTTCTTCTCTGCACCTCATGCATGCTGATCACATATTCAGAAATAAAGCTAGTCTCAACAGATGCAAGAAAATTAATATAACATCCTGCATCCTGCCTGACCACAACAGATCAAAGATGGGTGTCAACAACAGCAGAAAGCTTACAAATTCCTGAACACAAAACAACTGAATGAAAATGGGTCAAGAAAGAAATTAAAGAGTTTCTAGAATTGAAAGGAGAGTAGATGGCAAAAGATAAATCAAACTCAGGGCTAACATCGATAGACTAGATAAAATACAAAGAAAATCAATAAAGCAAGCACAAGAGATGGCTTTCTAAACAGAACACTAGTAGCACGGGTGGTAAGATCAATGATCAGTAAATGGGACCTCATGAAACTGAAAAGCTTCTATAAGGCAAAGGGACACCTTCAATCAGACAAAGCGGCAGCCTACAGAACAGGAAAAGATTTTTACCACCTCCACATCCACTAGGGGACTAACATCCAAAATATACAAAGAACTCAAGAAACAGAATACCATGAAACCAAATAACCCAATCAAAAACAGGGTACAAATCTAAACAGAATTTTTATAAAACGAAATTCAAATGGCCGAGAAACATTTAAATGCTTAACATCCTTAGTCATCAGTACAGTGCAAGTCAAAACTACTTTGAGATCACCCTACACCCATCAGCATGGCCAAGATCAATAAAACAAGTGCTGGGGAGGGTGTGGAGCAAGGGGAACACTGCTCCATTGCTGGTGGGACTGCAAACTTATATAACCACTATAAAAGAAAAAACACAGTATGGCATTTCCTTGGAGAATTGGAAATCAATCTGCCTCAAGATTCAGCCAGACCACTCTTGGGCATGTACCCAAAGTCTGCTTCATCCTACCACAAAGTCACTTGCTCAACTATATTCAATGCTGCTCTATTCATAATAGCCAGAAATTGGAAACAACCTAGATTTCCCTCAACAGATGAATGGGTTTTTAAAAGAAAACGTGGTACATTAACACAATTGAATATTGCTCACCCATTAAAAATGTAACCATGAAACTCATGTGAAAAACTGAAACAAAATCCTTGAATCACCCTTGAATGAAGTAACCCACATCCCTGAAGACAAATACGGTATGTATTCCCTTACATGTGGATATTATCTATTAAGTCAGTGAAAACAAAGCTACCATATGCAGAGCCTCAGAGCAGTGGTTCTCATACTTCCTAATGATTAAAATACATTTTATGGAAGTCTCAAAAAACTAATAAAAATGACAAAGTTTTTTTTAAAAAGTACAGAATCACAGAGTTGGCAAGAACCCAACCATTTATTTTTCCTGTTCTTTCTCCAGTCTACCTTCCTGACCCTAGAGACATGTATACACATGCAAATATACACGTGTATAAACACATGTATACATTTAGATGTATATACATACCTTAAGAAGAGCAGGGTGAAGAAGAACTTCCAACCAAGAATGTGGGTTCCCTAGAAAACATGCTTCCTCTCCAGAGGCAGTGCAGGTAACATGCTTTGAAAGTCACAGTCTTCGGGATACATCTCTTTGTTGAGTGAATGAAGAAAAGCCTTCAGACTGCCTGGGTGGGGTCAACCAGTCATGACTTTACTGCTAGATAAATCACAAAGTCACTTGTAGTCGTGGCCGAGTGGTTAAGGCAATGGACTAGATAAATCACAAAGTGTATGTTAGAGTCATAAAATATGTGTCAGTAAGTTGGCTTTCCAGCTGTCTGTCTGGTTAAGAAAATTCATTCCTGCCTTTCTGCTGTGTGAACTTCACTTAAAACCCTTTCAGGTTGCCACCTCCACAAAACGTCTCTGAGAAGTGCTTGGAACTCCCGGAGTAAAGGGGCAGGGGTGCAGAGAGTGGGAAGCCCCGTTCTATAGTTACAAGTTCTGAGGCTCAGAATGAACCTCAAAACCGTAGGCTTAAATTTCTTTTGCAGCCTACTTTTACTAAGAATTCAACCTCTGCTCCAGCCCACTGCCCAGCCAAGGTAGTGGAAGAGAAAAGTTATTAGGATGTGTTCTTTAGGGGACAAGCTCAGTCTTCTTTGGCAGCAGGACAGTCCTGTAGCAAACACCAAATATGACTTATCGGCTCCAGACCAGTCAGTCTTCTAGGCAGGCAATTAGCACACAGGAACTCGGCACCAACCAGCAGCTGCTGTCCAGTGCTGAAGGCAGGCAGACCGCACACACATTATCCGGCAGCTGCTGTCCAGTGCTGAAGGTAGGCAGATGGCACACACTATCCGGCAGCTGCTGTCCAGGGCTGAAGGCAGGCAGACTGCACACACACTATCCGGCAGCTGCTGTCCAGTGCTGAAGGAACCGTTAGGTTTGCCAACCAGCCTGAGGAGACCGCTGAAGTGGAAAACTGCCGCAGAAACCTCATTGAGCTTCTTTCAGTTGGCAGCGTTTGGAGAAAACCAAACCAATGCTCACTGCTCGCCTTCCACTGTCTGTGAGGTCATATCCACTTCACTAGGCAGTTTATTTCAAGATCTTGCAAGGTCAGGACCAACCCAAACCAAACGTCAAGTGCAGCAACTGAACCCAAATGCGTACAGGGCCCTGAACGCTTGCACCTCTCTCCTCATCCTCTAGGGGAGGACGGAGAAACACACAGGTTGCCCCATGCTTACATTTGCAACTTCTCAACAAAGACCACGTGTGGATTGAACCATATGTTTTGCATCCCGTGTACTTTAAAGCTTTTTGGGAGGCTGAAATCTGTCAGGCAAGCTTGCTGTCAATAACTTTCTACTCCACAGATGCTAGCAGGGGTCCAGAGTTTTCTGTTCATTTGTACTTGGTCCTAAATGTATTTAAGACACCTCTGTCTTGAAAATTGAGCTTTTTTTTTCTTACAGAAGCAAGCAGGTGAATGTTGAGAGCCAGGACGACCCAGACTTTCTGAGAGACCCTGATAAAATGGAGGGAAGTGTGATTCTGTGTCCTTGCCTAGGAGTGAACTCAGCAAGGTTGGACTGGAGCTGGAGACAAAGCCATGAAGAAGCCAAAATTGTGAATTCTGGAGACCTGACATTTTCCTGTTGGGCTATGGTTATCAGTTCTAGGGCAGCTGTGTCTAAGGTAGCTTGGGTTCTCTTTGCCAACATGTGATTTAGCTCCTTCCTCACCCTGACCATTTTCCCCCTATAAATAGTATATAAGTCATCGTCATCACTGCTGTTGTTGTTGTTGTTGTTCCTCCTTCTCCTCCTCCTCCTCCTCTTCCCCACTTCCTACTCCCCCTCTTCCTCCTCCCTTCCTCCCCTTCCTCTTCTTCCTCCTCCCCTTCTCCTCTTCTTCCTCCTTTTTCTTTTTTCTAAGTCAGGGTTTCTCTCTGTACTCCTGTCTGTCCTGCAACTCATTCTGTAGGTCAAATTGCCCTTAAACTCAGAGATCTGCTTGTCTCTGCCTCCCAAACGCTAGGATTAAAGGTTTGTACCATCTCCACCCAGTCAATGCTGTGCCTCTTAACAAACTGGCTTGCCATAAGTCATCAGCGTCTGAAGTACCTCCTAGTTCCAGATATTGCTTTTGTCTCTTTTATCCCTCAATCCCCTCTTTCCACTCCACAACTCATTGTTCAGAACCTTATTCCTGCAGGTTCAGGTCAGGTGAGAAGCTATTGGTTGGAGGAGTCAGGAGGTGGAAGCTAAGACTGGACAGTCAAAGCTGAGGGTTGTCAGTTCCCCAACACCTCTACCCATGGCATTTTTTCCTCAAGCCCCAGACAGGGCAAATGTTAAGGGCAGAGCATTCCTCAGAAGCTCTCCTGATTCTGCTCACTCAGTCACTGAGTAGCTCCTTCCCACTTGCAGCAAATGCTTTCTCCATTAAATGGACATAACACTAGGTAGCCAGGATGGTGTGGGGTTATTCTGAAGACTCGACAAGCTTATTATACAAAATGTCAAGAATGATGCTAGTAACAAGGATAAAAGAGGTGCTATTTGGAAGTTTTGCGTTAGTTTTAATTGTTTGCTGTTAAAGGTACATGCATTAATCGTGTAGCCTTTCCTGCATTGATAACAGTCAACTATGTTGTCTCAGGATCCCTGCATCCCTCCTGATAGCACTGATGTCTTCTTATTCATTATTTATGACCCACCAGGTATCCGTTGGCACAGTGCTCTGTAAATATAAATATCAAAATACAGATTATTTGAAACAGAGTCTCAAGTAGCTACAGATGCCCTTGGAATTGATAATAGCTATGGGTGACCTTGAACTTCTGGAGCCTTCCATGCCATTGTGCTGTGATTACATGCTCGGTTCACACAGTGCTGGGTATCACACCCAGAACCTTAAACATGCCAAGCAAGCACGTGACTGACTGAGCTCTAGGCTCTAGAGTTCAAAATATCTTAGAGTTTTTAGTTTTATGCCACTTTACCTTAATGTCACTCCAAATCTATTTCCTTAAATTTATATTAAAGTAGATTTCTTTTCTCTAGACGTGCACCATATCAACGATATCAGAAGTATCCTGAGCACACAAAGATAAAACAATCTACATTAATATACATGTTAGCCCTGGTTAGACCAGGATGCTGGAGTGATTCAGTTAAACAGAAGAGGCTTGATAGGGATTCTGAAACAGCTCTCAAAGCCTTGCTCCAGTGAGCCTGAGGGGGTTGAGCCTGGGGGTGTCTCATTTCTCCTCTCCTCTATCTGTCTTCATCTCTCCCTTTCTCTCTCTTTTTCCTGGGTTTTAACAAGCTGTAGATAGCATGGGCCCTGGGAGCACCATGGTTACAGAACAGAGTCTGCTGTGATAGCTCAGATGAGTAAATGTGATTAATTGGGCGCTGCCTTTAGTGAAGAGCTAGTACTCAGTGAGAAAGAAGAAACATTTCTCCCCCCCCACCCCCGATGGCTGCAAATGCCAAAGAAGAAGGATGGGCAGGCCAGTAATATCCAAGCCTTGAAGGAAAATGGAAAGATGACTTCAAAGCCTTCATTAAATCGTCACAAAACATTGAAGCAACTTGAGAGGAAACAAGGGAATGGAGTTGGCCGTGTCCTCAAACCCGAACTTCCTAGTGGAAAGCGGGCAGGCAGACTAGAAATCCGGACAAGTTCCCTGTCACCTAAGAGCTGAAGAGAACCCCCACGATGCCTGCTCTGCATACCACTGGCGTCTCTCATCTTCACTCACAGGTGATGTCAAGCATCTGGAAAACAAATGGGGCAAAGTGAACCAGAAAGAGGGGCCCTGCTACAGATGGTCAGGAGATCTGGTCAAAGGCAGACCTTGCTGCCTGTGGGGCCAGAGGTCAGGGATCATAGCACACTGAGGAGCTTCTGGTGAGTAAAGAGAAAACTGCTACGTATTCAATGTAAGAAATGGAGGGGCAGGTGGCTCTCAACCTGTGAGCTGCGACTCCTGTGGCAACCCTCGGTCTCCAAAATATTTGCATTATGATTTATAACAATGGCAAAAAAAAGTTACCGTCGTGAAGCACCAATGGAAGCAATTTCATGGCTGGGGCTATCACAACGTGAGGAACGGTGGGAGAGGGTCCCAGCCTTAGGAAGGGTGAGAACCGCTGGTTTAGAGGAAGCCGACCAGCGTAAAGAAGTCGTGGAAATCATGAGATGTTTTGGTGTTGTATAAGAACAATCAAGCTAAAAGCTGGCACAGGTCCAGTCAGAGCCACTCCATTCCGCGTCTGACTAAAAGCAGCCCTTAGAAGAGAAGACGGGAGAAGACACACAGAAACGGGAAGGGCTCACCGGCCGCAGCACAGAGGAGCGTCTGTGCTCAGATTGGAGGAAGCCACTCCACACCTAAAATAAAAGTTTCTAACCCCTTCCATCGTGAAAACATCCAGGTTTCCCCAAAACCAGCATCACCAGGATTAGTCATTGCCTGCTCTGCCCCCATGGTGGGTTATCAGTCAGAGGGAAGGCTGCATTCAAGTCTCCAAACAGAGAGGAATTGGCAATTTGTTTCCTTTCCTCTATAGCTAGCCTGGAGGGGTTGCAGAAGGGCATTCCTCCTGAAAAAGAAAAAAGAAAAAAAGAAAAAAGGCTAGCAGTGTAGTCCACGGTGCACAGAGGTACATCTAGATATTGGATGTCGGTTCTCTCACGAGAAAAGGACGAGCAGGAACTCATAAGGATGCATTAATTTCACAGAATTCCAAGCCCCATGGTGGGAAATATTCTCAAGGGAAGGAACACAGCTGGTGTCTATACACAAGCCAGTGCCCTGACCCCGAGGAGTCTCTGCTTCCTTAATTCCCTCTGGCAGTCAGCAGGAGGTCACCATGGCTGTGCCTCTTCTGCACTTATCTGTCTCCATCCCACAAACCTGGATAAAGTCCCCTGCAGTTTATCCACCACCTATTCACTCCTGACAGGGCTAATAAACAGCCGTATCTAAATTGTGGCGCTGATCCTGCTGCCACAACCCCACAGAAGCAGCATTGAAAGAACAGTCCCCCACCCCCCACTTCCAGACTGAAACAGATGTTGCGTAACTAAGCTGGGAAATAACCCAGTGTTGCATAAAATAATGATTTACTCAGCAGTTTTGGCAAACACGTACTGACCAGCCATAATGACTTGGGGCTGATCATAATAATCCAATAAAAGTTTAACAAGAGGAAATGGCTTAATCTAATCTGTTATGTCAATAAGGATGATATAATGTGCAATATTAAAATATGTATTAAGAATAAATCCCACTTATGATTGCAGAATAATAATCTGACCAGAAGTTCTCATTTCTGATTTCTGACATAATCCCCAATTATTTTCCTGAATGTGATTTTTTTAAAAAAGCATCTATAGGACCAAGAAGCCACACCGTACTGTAAGGGTAGACTCTACCTAAGATGTTCTCATAGAAACTGGGAAGGGAACAAAAGCGCTTTCCACAACTGTTACCACAGAACATTGTTCACTCGGAAAAAATAGCATAAACACGTTGTTGCTTAACAGACTAGCCAAGAAGGAAAGAGTCACATTTGTCAAGAAAATAGAAATGCCAGAGCTCATAAACCACTGGGAGAGAAAAACGAATTAATATTTTTGCAAGTCAAATTTCAAAACATCCCCAAAGCCACATGATTAGTCCTCTTGATGACCCCCGCCAGCCAAAGCAGCTTATCCTAAGGGGAAAGCCAATGGTGTGCATTAATGTGTCCCACTAAGGATATCTCAGATGTCTCCTTAACTGTAGTGAAATTTGCACATTGGTGTACTTCTGTTGAGAATTGTTCAACTATAGCTTTGTAAGATAGAAGCTGGCATTGCTTTTCTGGAACCTAAAATTCTCAATATTGTGTTTAAAAGTCAGAAACACAGGTACACAGGTTACTCTTCTCACTGCCATGAATATTGCTGGATGTTATAGATAAATATAAGCAAACGAACTTCAGGGAGGAAAGGCTCACAATTGGGAATAACACAGTCCACCCTGGAGCGAGAGACTGAAGTGGGAACAAGTTGGTTCATGGCAATGACCAGAAAACAAACAACAGAGAATTCAGCAAGATTTCTTTTCTTTTTTTCTTTTTTATTCACTCTGTGCACCCGTCCATGAGGCTGCCCACTTTCAGAATGTGTCATCCCTTCTCCATTAAATCTCTCCAGAAACACCTTCATAGACATATGTTTCAGCTGCACCTCATTGGTGTTCTAGGTGTTTCTTAATCCAAGAAATAGACAATCAAAATAAAATCAAAATTAATCACCATGAATTGTCTAACAAAAAAGCCATGGGAATTCGAAGGTGGTGAACCAAGTATAGGCAGAAGCCTTTGATCAGGGTGAGAGAGTGTAACCGACCAAGTCATAAACATCATGCTTAAAACATTAATAGGGCTAGAAATTGCACTTCCCCTCCGTGTGCTTCCTGAGGATGAGAAAGCATTGAGTAGGAAGAGGAAGGAGGTGGACTGCCCACAGTGGAGCAGTGACGCACCTGTCAATCACTTGAGGAGCTCACCACTTTCCCTCCGATATATATTCCTTAAGAGCAAAGAGAAATGTAAAAAATTCCCCAAATACTTTTGGTGAGTAAGGCCTGGAAAGCAGCATCTGGATAAGAAGGAGCGAAAGCAACAGCATCTTTGTGTTAATGGAATGTGTGTGGCTGGAAATAAGTACAAAGTGAAAATGTTGGGAAGGAGCACAAAACTCTTTTTGCATGAGGGGTGATTTCAATGCACAGAGGGAGTTTAAAAATTCCATCAAATATCAAAATGTGAATGCTTCACTCCTTCTTTAAAAGGGGAACAAGAATACCCTTGGCAGGGAATAGGGAGGCAAAGATTAAAACAGAGGCAGAAGGGACACCCATTCAGAGCCTGCCCCACATGTGGCCCATACATATACAGCCACCCAATTAGACAAGATGGATGAAGCAAAGAAGTGCAGGCCGACAGGAGCCGGATGTAGATCTCTCCTGAGAGACACAGCCAGAATACAGCAAATACAGAGGCGAATGCCAGCAGCAAACCACTGAACTGAGACCCAGACCCCCATTGAAGGAATCAGAGAAAGGACTGGAAGAGCTTGAAGGGGCTCGAGACCCCATATGTACAACAATGTCAAGCAACCAGAGCTTCCAGGGACTAAGGCACTACCCAAAGACTATACATGGACTGACCCTGGACTCTGACCTCATAGGTAACAATGAATAGCCTAGTAAGATCACCAGTGGAAGGGGAAGCCCTTGGTCCTGCTAAGACTGAACCCCCAGTGAATGTGATTGTTGGGGGGAGGGCAGTAATGGGGGGAGGATGGGGAGGGAACACCCATAAAGAAGGGGAGGGGGAGGGGTTAGGGGGATGTTGGCCTGGAAACGGGAAAGGGAATAACAATCGAAATGTAAATAAGAAATACTCAAGTTAATAAAAAAAATTCCATCAAATGAACGAGATCAATGCACAATAGAAGAGTGAAATGGAAATGAATTGCTCTGCCCTGTCGCCCCACAGACCAGAGTGAAGACTTGAAAGTGCCATCAACACTTCCAAGGTCAAGCAGTACATTTGGAAGAGGCAGAGGGGGATAGAGAAAGGGCTGCCAACTTAATCCGGAGGGGCACATTGGGGAAAGGGGTGTTGGGAATTTTGAAACAACCCTCCTGAAGAGGGAACTCTTGGAACAACCACCCCAGAGATTGGTGTGATAACACGTGGAGCGCCGTCTTTGAAATTATGTTCTGCACAAAGAAAAATATTCCAATGGTAGGAAAGACGCTACTTGCCTTTTTTTTTAAAGACTAAAACAAATAGCTATGATCCATTTATTCTAGAAGCTTCTGTCCCTTCAGTGTGATGGAGAAACCTGAAGAATAGCAAGGGACTTGTTACTAGGTCTGTCATCTGGGAAGAGTGAAGAGGGTCACATTTGGGAGTGAAAAAGAATCAACATAGGGAGCATGTGTGACTGCTCGTATGATGTATGTGAACACAGATATTTACACACATATAGCTTCATAGCATGTTTTCCGGAGTAGAGGGAATTGTAGATCTCAGTACAGACTACAGAGAGGGACTAGAAGGAGGAGAGCTTTTTCATGTTCATATATTGTTTGGATAGTGAGTAAAAAGACTATATACAATCTTTAAGCCAAAAATAAGAAACACTTTGACCACTCAATAATTTAAAGAACACAGAACTTACCAGTTTTTGGAGACTCTAAGCACTTGACACATCCATGCAGGTGAGCTTCCCCTATAGTTTCATGTACACACACACACACACACACACACACACACACACACATGCACGCATGCATGCATGCATGCATGTGCATTCACACACATACACATGTACACTCACATATACATACACACTCACACACATATGCACTCACTCGCACACACATTTACACACACATACACACACTCACACAAACACATTACACACAGGCATACACACACTCACACATGCATGTGCATGCACAAACACATATGTACACTGACACACACATACACACTCACACACACATACACACTCACACCTACACATACATACACACCTGTAGACATGCGCGTGCACACACACACACACACACACACACACACACACACACACAGAGCTATAGCCTTCCTCAGATCATGGTTCTTACAGCCCCCATCAGTTCTTTCCACAGATTCTCTAGAGGTTTGCTTTGGCTTCTGATTGAGAATAAGATGACTAATGGACGCTGCCTTTCTCCTGAGGGAGGCGAGCTGAGAAAGAATAAGCACAAAAGCAACGGAAGACTCTTCACTCTTTGATGTCACCTTCGTTTCAAATTTTTTAAAAAGCCTTTTCAGTTTGCTTTCAGGTCACAAGGGAAAGACAAGAAATGCTGAATCCATGTAAAGTGAACTACAGGAGGCTGGAGAGGTGGCTCAGCGGTTAAGAGAACTGACTGCTCTTTCAGAGGTCCTGAGTTCAAATCCCAACAACCACATGGTGGCTCACAACCATCTGTGGTGGGATCTGATGCCCTCTTCTGGTGTGTCTGAAGACAGCTACCGTGTACTCACATACATAAAATAAATAAATCTTTTTTTTTAAAAAAAAAAGGATTGAAGGAAAGAAAGGTGGATGAATCCAAGGAGAAAGAAAGAAATATTTTTTAAAAGTGGACAACCAGCAATCGGTTACCTCAGTAAAATGTTTTTTATCAAGTGTTCTGAAAGGGAGGTTAAAGCCTGATACCTAAAGCCAGCTGTCAAAAGTCTGTCTGCATGGACCTGGCATGAGCCAGGAAAGCTACACCATGTCCTTGGGTCCTCATCTCCTCTTTATCACAGCCATTTCCACAGTAACCTTCTACACAGCGGACTCCAGAAGTTTCTACTTGAGCCTCTTAGTGTTTCATGACTTCCGTCTCTAGAGCCCGAGTTGGCCTGTGTTGGGTCCCAGGGCATAGTGTCGGCCCCTGCTTCTGTTTGGGATGATGCTGTCTCTGGCCTCTGTGTGGCTCCATGTCTTCTTTGCATTCCTGGAAAGGCTACACGCATCTTCTAAGGCCGGTGAGATAGCTGGCTAACCTTACTCTTCAGAGCCCCTGAAAAAGATAAGGGGGACAGAGTTCCTTCTGACGTGAGGTCTTGGCCACTGCCACTTCCATAGCCCTGGCTCCTAGAGAGTGAGTGATCCTAGAGTATCAGCCACACATGTCCCCTGATTGTCAAGCCTTGGAACTCCAAAGAGCTGCAACTCAGCTGAGTTTTGGGATGAAACCAAAGGAGCCTTTTGCAAGACTCAGGAAAAGCTGCCCACCACTTCAGCCTCACCAGCTAGCCCCGCCTCTCTGAACACGTGACGGAATGGCGACTGAACAAATAGAATGAATTCTAGAGCCGGGCCGCTGCACCCCAAGCCCCATGGGGCTGGAGCAGGCCCAGAGTGTCATCACGTTTCTCTGGACAAGATCTGTTAGTGTCTCCTTCCACACATGCACCTCAAACCTCTCAGTACATATCAGTACAGAATTCGATCGGGTGGCCAGTCATCTCCGGCCTGCTCCCTTCAACCCCATGGCTGTGTATCCAGAGGAAACACAAGTGTATGGGTGCCACCCTGGGAGTTAGAGTCTGTTGGAGGAAGCTACCTTAGAGGTGGCCCTTAATGAAGATTATTCGGGAAAACTCCTTCAAAGAGAAGATGCCACAGACTTCCAGGCACCCTTCCAAGTGAATACTTCAAGTGGGCGAAGTGCACCTCTCCTCTGCCAAACTCCGCTGCATGCTCTGAACACCCTTGTATGAGTACAGGGACTCTGTAGCCGGCCTCTGTACTAAACTGGCACAAGTGGCCCTCAGACTAGAGCTGCAGCTGCAACTCCGCCCCACACATCCAGCGATGAGACCACGGCCTGAGCTGCACCGGGGCTTTCTGATCACACATGGGATTGTGTGACCACAATTTCAACTGTGCGGGCATAGCTTTCTATCTCTCCTGCTTATTCTTTCTAGGTTCACTTGCAGAGACCTCAACGCTGCAGATCAGAGGCCACATGCATCCTAGAATAGCTATGAAGGAAGCCCAACATGTGTAGATAACATCACTTTGAATTGTCAGAAGACTGGACACCCACCAGCAGCACAAACAGAAAACCCAGCAAAATCCACCACCTGACCCCGATCCTGTCTACTCATACTCATGGTCATACAACCTGTTAGTTTATCACTCACTACACACAGCTCTTCCCAAGCCATTGCCAATCGCCAGCTTTCCTCGGAGTGATACATGGCTGGTCACTCTCTGTGATGGGCTTACAGTGCCCCATCAGCCCTGCTGTTTATGGAGACAGCTGAGGAGGGAGCTTACTCGGTGTTTCTGCCATGTCGGGTCTCCTCCCCTCATCACTGTAGCCAGAAGAACCTAATCTAGAACAACATGTAGCATGTGGACACCTTCCAGGTGGGAGCATCCACAAGAACAGCTCCTATCCAGACCTCAGTGATGAGTTCCCAGGGTCTTGTCATATCCAGTGAGAGCTCCAGGTTGTGGGGGCCCAGTTAGTAGACTCTGGGCTCACGATTCTGATGTCAGTAGTGAGAAGCTGCTGCTAGTCCCCCATCACACCTGAATGGTCAAATAACTTCCTTGTGTCCGGAGATTCCTTGTCCGTCCTTTCCACTCTGTGGTCTGGCTAAGCTTACATAGGTAAATGGGTTTGTTAAGTCTAATGAACGTCACCCTTAAGTCATGCTTAAGGAGGAGGCGAGCCCTCTGCTAATAAAGTTATTCTAAGGCAAGCTAGGATCTAAGTGAACCTGTGATATATTCTAACACACACTGAAGTGTAAGTAGAGGAGTTCATTGTAGGACTCTAGGGTCCCCCAACTGTAATAATTAAGACAACATTTCATGTTGTTATTCTGGGACCAATGTCAAGAGTTCTAGCATAATTGCTTTTTTGATTTTCAAGTGCCTACTCCTTGACCTCCATAGCACCAAACACACTGGAGTCCTTCACTCCACTCCAGCTCCTTGACGTCTTTGAGCTGATTGCTCAGGTTAGGCTGGCACCTGCTTGCAGCAAGCCTTCCTCTTAACGACAGCGATACTTCACAGATGCAGAGGAAAGCTATCCCCGAAGGGAATCTTCAACCTTCTCTAGGGTGAGCCTCCAATAATAATCCGAAGCCCTTTCTCCCTCTGACAAATTGTGTCTCTTCAGTCTTTGGTCATGGTCTAAAAACAAGACATTCTGCCACCGGCTATGTCTACAAAGAATCACATGGTGACCCAGGATGCCCTGCCCCAGGCAGCTCTCAATGCCTACTACCATCTCACAGAGACTGAGAATCCATCTCTCTGTCCATAGGCTGCCATCACATCTTAGAGCTTGTAACAAATAGTCCACTATTGATGGATAAGGTTTTAATTGGTGAAAAAATAAGTTGGGAAAATCACTTTAAGAAACACGTTCATTGTTTTTAGAGATGCCCTGAACTTGTTTCTGGTTTCTCTTCCTTGCTCTGCCAGTTATTCCACAGGTAACAGGACTGTCCTAAAAACACCAAACATTCTTTCACATGAAGCCCTCTCGTCCTAGATGAAGTCCAAAGACCCTTAAGAAAGCATAAATCCCCTGCCTCCTATCTTCTCTCCAGCCTGGGCTATTTAATAGCTAGTTTTCATCAAACTTAATCTCAACTCCAGATATAACTAACACACACAAACACACACATACATACACATATACACACACCAGCACACACACACATATACACACATACATACATACACACACATACACACAGAAGCACACACACATATGCACAAACACCCCAAACATGCGTGCATGCACACACACACACACACACACACACACACACACACACACACACACGATAGGTGAATGGATAGATAAACTGAGGGCTAAATGAGTAGATGAGTAGGTGGATAGAAAAGTGGATGGATGTGTGGATAGATGAGGAGATGGGTGGATGAGTGAATTGGTGGTCAGATAGAAAAGTAGATGAGTGGGTGGATGGGTAGAGGGACAGGTGAGTGGATGGTTGAACACATGAGTAGATGTGCAGGTAGATGGATGGAACTCAAGCACACCTAGAATCTTCAAATGTTAGCTACATTCACAGGGACCCTTGACCTCAAGGCGTCTTTCTTCCCTTGACACCCATGAAACTGTGGTCATGTCTATAAGAAGATAGGTGACCTATTCGTAGGCTATATGTAGGACCCAAGCTCTGGGAAGATATACAGTACTTCCCCTGACATGTTGAATTAAATGAGTCAGCTACTGGATTGTGGGAAAGAAATAACAGTTGATGTTGGGTCTCCCATTGTTACTGGCAATGCAAACTTGCTCCTGGGTGAAAAGACACCAAGTTTGTATAGAAGAAGAAATAGAAATCAAGAAATACACGTTTTCCTGTTTTCATTCCATTGTTTCAATGTTGGCTTTATTGCATGATAATTTACATACATACATAGCCTGGACTATGATGAGCTTTTAAGAGACGTGGTTGTGAGACCAACACCACCAGCATAGCAAATTTTATCACCTCGAAACTCCCCTTTCCACTTCACCAGAAAATGAAGAGACAACTTAGAGGATGGGAGAAGCTATTTACAACTCATACACCCCAGAAGGCCAAGAATCAACAATTTATAAAGAACTCTTTCAATTCCCTAGGAAAAAGACTACCCAGCGTTTTGTTGTTGTTGTTGTTGTTGTTTGTTTGTTTGTTTGTTTGTTTGTTTTGTAGGCAAAGGCTGCAAGAAGACAATTCTCAAAAGAAAATTTGAAAATAGCTAATAATGTCAAAAGGCTAAGCTCAGGCTGGTCTTGGGGCCGTCAGGGAGAGAACAAGCCAACCTCACAAATGGATGGCTGTTATCAAAAGCCCTAGGTGGGGATGAG
Source organism: Rattus norvegicus (assembly GCF_021556685.1). Taxonomy (NCBI): domain Eukaryota; kingdom Metazoa; phylum Chordata; class Mammalia; order Rodentia; family Muridae; genus Rattus; species Rattus norvegicus. The sequence continues at coordinate 77,835,711 of NC_141551.1, forward strand.
GATGTGGAGGAGTTGCAAAAGCCACATGTTGCTGTTAAGTTAGTGCTGCCATTTTACAAGTTAAATGTGTAATTTCCATATGACGCAAGGACTCTACTCCTATACAAAGTGAAACCTTATATCCACACAAGTCTTACACATTAACATCCATAACATCAGCATTCCAAATACCCCCAAGAGAAAACAGCGCCTCTAACTGATGAAAAGATAGACGAAGTATGGTACACCCACACTATGGAGTATTGTCTGCAAGTTCAATACCAGCTACAAGGCAATGAACCATGCAAGCTCTATGTCCTGGGCACAGCCAGGCACAGAAGGCCATAAACTATATGATCCACAGAGACAGGAAAGAGCTTCGTGGTAATCAGGGCCAGCAGGGGGTGGAGGAGAGAATGTTCCATGTGCAGAGTTTCTTCCCAGCAAGAAAAGAGTGTTTACAACTAGGGAGTAGTAACATTTGCACAGCTCTGAATTCGCCATAACTACTGAACTGTGGTTTTTAAAGGGTCACTGGTATAATACATCAGGGATATCTCAGGCTGCTGTAAAAGGGATGCACATCAGGCAGGAATGGAGATTTTAAGCTATAGGCTTCGTTAAAAAAGCATAATCAAATATCAGGCCAGGAAGTCTACAAAAGTCAAATATTCACCTGTCAGTCGGAGAGCAGATAGATGTTTTTCTGAAGCTGCAATACTTTTACGTGGTAGATATATGATTCGGAGGTTGAGCCACCTTTCATCAGAATGCGAAGTAGAAAAAAAAGAAATCTGAGCTCTGCTTCCAAGTGCAACAGCTGTGGAGGAAACCATAATTTTTGCCCCAAATCCTACTTATTCTTTGTTTTTGTTTGAGGGGATGTTGTTGTTGTTGTTGTTGTTTGTCTGTTTGCTTTTGTTTCGTTTTGAGGTAGGATCTCAGTTTGCAGCCAAGGTTGGCCTTATTCTACCCTATACCACGGGCTGGTTTCAGGCTCACATCAACACTCCTGCCTCAGTCTCCTGGGTACTGAGAGTTCAGGTGTGAGCAACCAGAGCAGCCTTGTCTGCAGCCTTTTTATATTACCATTTGGGGTATCACAGGGGTACTTTTAAGAGAATGCTTTAATTACAACGGAATGGAATAAAGTTATAACAAGCTTGTGGAATTCCAAGAGACGATGGCTTTAAGAAACAAAAACTAATCTGCGTGAGGAATTTGGCTTAGATATAAAGGAGGAAGTTGCTGGGAGGCATACAGCTATAATCCCAGCACTTGAGAGGTGAGGGCAGAAGGACTACAAGTTTCACAAATCTGAGGCCAGCCCAAGCTAATAGTGAGGCCCTATCTCAGAATAATGAATAAAAGTAGAAAAGAAAAAAAAGTAAATATCTGTGATATATCTAGAAAACACAGGCGTTTATTAACCAAATATTGGCCTTCACAGAAGGACCAATCTTTCCTAACAGGAAACAAGGCCATCGTCACCTGTATGCTTCTGGGTTTTCCCAGTCCGATGCTCTTTGCCTTCACACTACAAACTTTCTAATGCACAGGGAGAGGCAAACCAACCTCACTGAGACCACAGGGTAAGCACGAACGTAACAGCAAATGACTGATTCTTTGTATGGTCCATGAACAGAGAGGTTGACATTAAGACACTTCTACAGAGACAGAAAGAATACAGCAAACTCAACCCTAAGGGTCCTACTGTCACCTCTGTCACTGAGACAAAATGCCCTGATCAAAGGCAACTTAGGAGAGAGAGGGTTCATTTTATTTAGCTCACAGCTCCAGTCCCATTCATCATAGCAAGGAGTCAAGATGGCAGGAGCTTGAAGCAGCTAGGTGTCATATCCACAATCAAGAGCAGAAAAGAAATGTGCGTGTTCCTGCTATCAGCTCACTTTTTCCACTCTTACACAATCAGTGTGTCAAACCCAGGGAATGGTGCTGCCTACAGTGGGCTGACTCATCCCACATCTACCAACATAATCAAAGCAATCCCTTATAGACATGCCCACAAACCAACCTCATCTAAACAATCCATTACTGAGAAGCCCTTCACAGTAAAGTTGACAATTAAAGCTTATCATCGTGGCTGGAGAGATGGCTCAGTGGCCAAGAGCACTGGCTGTTCTTATGGAAAACTAGAGTTTGGTTTCTTGAATCCATGTGAGGCTACTCACCACTCCCTGTAACTCCAGCTGCAAGCTTCTGGCCTCTTCAGACCCCTGCACTCATGTGCACATGCCCATAGGCATGCCCACATACACATACTTTTGAGATAATAGAGTCATTAATCTATCACTCTGGCTTGTGTGCTTTCCTCATGGCTGTTCCTCATGGTCGTCCCAAGACATTGAGTAAAACAAATACTGAGGAATGGGGCAAGAAAGGATACATACTTGGATACGAAAATAAATGGGAAAGAAACACAAACCACAGAGCTACATTCTAAGTACATTCGAGGGGACTCCTGACATGTTTCTATACAGCTCTTAGATTTTTATCACATCGGATGTATTTGTTAATGTTTATTTTGAAATCTCATTATATATCCATGCTGATCTAAAATTCATGGAGGTCTCCCAGCTTCTATTTATTTATTGTATTTTGTGTAGTTGGGGAAAGGGGAATGCCCATTCCACCGCACTTGTGTAGAGGTCAGAGGACAACTTGGGAGAGTTGGTTCTTTCCATCCACCGTGGGCACTCAGGGGTTAAACTCCAGTCATCAGGCTTGGCAGCAATCACGTTTACCAGTGAGTCATCTCACCATCCCCACCTTAGATCTTTAAAGCTTGAAGAGGAGAGCTTTGAGAGACTTTCACCGTGGTGCGCTGGCCTCACTCCTACAGATTTGAATCTTTGCAAACGACTGTTATTTGAGTTCTGATCATTCAAAGATACAGCCTACCCAGCTACCGTTTAAATTTTTTGATAAATGTATCACTAAGGGCCTTGGAAATGTGTGATGGTTTTTAGTGTGCACCTCAGCAGGACCATTTAGATCCCCTAAGCCTGTTCTCACCATGTGCCATTAGCATCGTTAGGACACGGGAAAGAACAATGTCATTAGAACACATCCCTGGAGGAAAACATTCTGGACCTGATGCTACGCTTTTAAACTTCTTGTTCCAAGATGATCATCACTCAATGAATCAAGACAGGCTTTGTCAAAAATGACAAGAACAGGAAGGTCTGTCAACCCCTTCCGCCTGATGGCTCAGTGTCAGCCCCTGATTTCTATAAGACCAACCTTCTTGTCTGTCCCAGGAAGGAAGGAGGAAAAGATTGCTGCCTCCAGAAACATTTTAATTTGTCTAGCTACAATAATTAGATTCTTTATTCATGGGCATATGTAGCTAATCCCAATGGCATGCACTTAAATTGGGTTAAGAAGATATCTTTGAAATGTCATTTGTGAATTTCATTTGTCATTTGTAACATTCCCCTGACCTGACAGTAATGAGATTTGGGGGTCATCCAGGTTTTAACTCTTCCTCGCTTCGACTCTTATCTGGAGCTGTGGTCCAGGACACATGATTCTGCACCTTGGCTTCATGGGGAGGCTCCAGGGAAGCTGGAAAGTCAAATGATGTAGGAGCAAGTACAGTGCCTGGTGAGCCTGCGCAAGGAGGACATGAACACTCTGCTTGCTCTTGTCCTAAGCACTCTTCTTCTTGTGTTGTGATCCCAAGGATGGCTAAGGAAATGTGGCACTCTGTTCAAGAGCACCCAAATGTGTATATTTTAAGACCAAAAATGAAGGAGTAATAAATGCCATTATTAAATTTACACTGCAGGGGCTGGGGATTTAGCTCAGTGGTAGAGCGCTTGCCTAGCAAGCGCAAGGCCCTGGGTTTGGTCCCCAGCTCCGAAAAAAAAGAAAAAAGAAAAAAAAATTTACAGTGCAGGCAGGTGGCGTAGCTCAGAGGTAGCACATCTTTGGGTGACTAGTTACAGATGGATCCAGCGAATTGGGTTTTAATGCCACCAAAGATTCCAACAGGGCAAACCCCCTCTTAATTTTAGTCTCAGAGTCAAGTGAGGAACATTAGTGTACACACCATACCAAGTATTGTCAGTACACTGAATTGTGCATTATGGCGTAACACAAGGAAAGTGCATCTTTTGTTCTATTCTGTGATGTGATCCATTGAATATCACCAAATGTACTGGACGCTGTATATATGAGGCAAGTCCGAAATTAAACTGGGTGTTACAGAGCCCAGTGGGAAGCAAGGGCCAGAGAGACTCATTGTTCCATGACATTTGATGATGTGCATACCTCACAGGATTCAGAAAATGGAATACTATGTTAGAGTAGGCAAGGGCTAGGGAACTGCAGAGGATGAAGGCTCTCAGAACCCGAGTCAAGCTTCCAAACACTAGTGTGTTAGGAGACAGCCTTTGAACTGCCAGTCACTGCTTGAATGAAAACAAAGCAGAGGGGCAGCTCGAGCCCAAGCTGCGCAAAGGAGAGAAGTAAGCAGAGAGTAACAATACAGTCAGCTGTGCCTTCCTGACCCAACACTAACAGAAGCCAAAAGGTAAACTCAGTAACCAGTGTGGTCAACTGTCTCTGTCCCCAAACACCCATACTAAGCATTAGACATATACTAGTCAGAGTTCTCTAGAGGAATGGGACTGGGAGATATGGAACACATAGATAAAGATATAGATGTAGAATGCTGAAATAGTAGATGGATGGATGCATGGGTGGATGGATGATGCATGGATGGATAGATAGATACATAGATAGATTGATGGACAGACAGACAGATGGATGGATGAACAGACAGATGGATGGATGGATGGATGGATGGATGGATGGATGGATGGATACATGGATGGATGGTGGATAGATGGATGGATGGATGGATGGATACATGGGTGGATGGTGGATGGATGGATGGATGGATGGATGGATATTAAGGTAGACATAGATACAGATAATAGAGATATGTAGGTAGGCAGGCAGGCAGGCAGACAGGTAGGCAGGTAGGTAGGTGGATGGATGGATGTTGGATGTGTGGATGGATAAATGATAGAGATAAAGAGATAGGTACATAGAAATACATATAGATAGAGATGATAAAGAAATATAATCATCCTATATTAATAATCCCATGTGTATGTATATATGTATGTAAGTATGTATGTATGTATGTATGTATGTATGTATGTATAGGTATTTCAACAATCACTGTCTCACACTGGAGTGGCCAAGAATCAGGAGCTCCTCCCTTCGTGACGTTGGATGTTCCAGCAGCCCCAGTGAGGGAGTATTCCTGGAGAGCTGCTATTGTTTGGCCTACTTTGGAATTCCAAAGAGGTCAGTTCTAATATTCGCAAGGGAGTGTCTCAGCAACAGGAAGATTAACTTGTCGGCAAGAGTGAGGGCAAGCAGGCCAAGAGCAAGGTTTCTTTCTCCCATGTCCTTCATCTGGGTTGCTACCAGAAGGTTCTGCCCATGTTTAGGGCACTGAGTCCTTCTGCTTCAAGTAACGTGACCAAGAAAACTCATCACAGGAGTGCCCCAGCAATTTGGGATTCGGTTCATTTTAGATGCAGTCAAGTTGACAGTCTGGAGTAGACATCACAAGGCCACATGGAGCAGCCATTGCTAATACAAAGACAAACCATCAATCATGGAACATAGTTCATTATTCCTTCTTGAGTTCCCTCGAGAAGGTGAGGCACACTTTTCACCCTCAAGGCTCACCCTGGAAAATCTCAGTCCTCACCCTCATTTCATTACAAGCATCAGCCCTTAAAGCTCTGAGGCCCCCAATTTTTTGTTCTCTCTGCTGTGCCCACCTTCACCCTCAATGTGCATTTTTCTGCTTCTACTTTATGGAAAGTTCTCTTCCCCTTTCCTCTGGGAGGATGTCCCAGGGCTCATATTCTTAACTATGGGTCACAGCTCATAAGAACAATAAGAATAATAATAAAAATGGGTCACTGAATATAGGGGATGAAGAAAATTATGGCATCGGTAGAAAGTTTCTATGTGTGTGACAACCAAAATCTAATTCAAAATCAAAGGGGAAATGAGTCCATAGTATTTCTGTCAGGACTCCTCCATGTTGTGTCTTGTGACTTTAATGTGACCTTGGCTCTGAACACACAGCATGATTTGCCTTGCGCACACCCTCGAGCTTAGTGAGATCAAAGAACACTGTCTGGAATCCTTCCACTTGGATTCAGTACTATTGTCCGTTAGGAATCACAGTGGTTCTTAGTGTCACATACAGTTTTCTGCTCTTACAAAAACATAGTGTTTTAACTACAGAGAAAGATTTCCAACATTTTCCTACCAACATGTCTCAGCACAGATCAAATCAGTAATTTTTTTAATTGTATTGGGTTAAAATGTTTTGTCTTTAAAATTGCTATTGAGGTCCAGGAAAGAACTCAGTTGAAAATAAAATGGCAGGAGGACCTGAACTTGGTCCCCAGCATAAAAGTCAAGCCTTTGGTGGGTGCTTATAACCCAGCATCAGGAAAGCAGAGGCAGGCAGATTCCTAAGGTTCTCTATCCAGCCAACTTAACCTACCTGGTAACTTTCTGGCAAGCGGGAGACCCTGTACCATAACAAACAAAGACAGCCGACAATCATCTGGCCAAGGCTAAGAATGACAGTAGCAACTGCCAGTGACTGCTGAGCAGTGCTGGCTGAGGCTCATAGCTGTGGCTTCTTTCACAGCCCACAGCTCTCAAGTCAAAAGGAGGGACTTTTTAAAATTATAATGCTTTAAAGTGAATAGGCTAATAAATCACAGGCTTCGTAGAGTTAGTATCAATCTCCTCACTGATCCACACTATAAATAAGAGCTGTGGAGAACTCAGCGAGAGGAAGCACTTCAGCAATCAAGAGCATAAGCACTTGGCTGTGGCCTTGTAAAAAGTACCCTGACCCAGGCCGTTGCCATGGTTTCACAGAAAGCAACCGTCAGGAGATGAGATAAAGAGATGGTGTTCGAGGAGCTGATTATAGTGTCCAGAAACAATGGGATTCACAGACAGCTTAAATCGGGTGTAATGATGGCCTCTAAATCTTCAGTCTTCTCTAGGGTGGGCTCACAGGGAGCATCTACAGCTGAACAGGCAGAAGCTATTCCAGAAGCAACGGGTCTTGGCAGTTCTCATTAGAAGGATGTACAAGCCTTGGGGGCATGACATCAGAGGTGGGCATGAAGTCAGAGGTGGATATGAAGTCAGAAACGGACACTAAGTCAGAGGTGGACCCTAAGTCTTACCACTAGCTTAGGAACTATTGGCAATTAATAGGGGCTGGGAGAGGGGTCAGCCAAGTTTCTTTGAGGATGTGACTCTGATCTATGGACCACACTCCAGTGAAGAGGTCCCTCATTTAAAGGCTTATGGGCATCACAAATAGGACTTGATATGTTAATTTTTTAAAAAGATATAAAGTTGGATGGGTAAGGAGGTAGGTGGGGGGCAGATCTGAGAGGAGGTGGGGAGTGAATAGGACAAAATATATTGTATAAAATTCTGAGAACTAGTTAAAAAGTAAATTTTTATTAAAATGTAGAAGATAGATATTCGCTTCAACAGTACCAAAGAACCAATGGGTACCGTACGTACATCTGCCAGCATACCAGCATAATTCACAGCAATAACATTTGAATTCTCTCGCGTCCACAAGCTGGCAGTGAGATAGCTCAAGTTGATTTAGTAAACCTTGACTCTTCGGGGCACATTCTGTCTCAAGGTTCTATGGCTCAGACAGGAAGTTCCCATGAAGCTCAGGGCTTGGGATGGAAGTTGAATGGTAGCTTTTGCAGTTTGAATCCAGAATGCCATCCACAGGGTTATGTTTTGAATTCTTGGCCCCAGCTTGTGGCACTACTTTGAAGAACATGAAACTCTGGGGAGCAGGTATGCAGCTGGTAGAAACAGGTCATTAGAGGTGGGTCCTGGAGTCCCGGCCCATGTGAACAGGTCATCGTTGCTGGCTCTACTACTAACAACAAGATGCAATGGGCACGATGTTTAAGGAAGTGTCATCCTGCTTACAGAAGCTTGCAAGGCAGACGTTACCAAGTAAGCCACCTTCCTAGTCAACCGAGCAAGTTTCAAGAGAGTAAAGGGGCTGGCACCACAGCTGGGACCCTCTGGACACACAGCATAGCCCTCTACTGTGACATCTCTATACATTTCATTCTATAAGTCACATTCCTTCCCTCAAGCAGTCGCTCATTGCATCTAGAGGACAACACCCTCTTGACTCAGCCCATGTAGCTCAGGCCTACACGGCACCCTGCATCCCTTTCCTCCCCTCCCCACGGAGACTCTGCCCTTCCCCTGCTTCATAGTTTGCCTGATCCCACTGGACAAATCCACATTGCACCCCAAGACTCAGAACAACCCTTGGCCAGATTGCCACTAGGTTGACTTTTGCTGGCTCTCACACCTTGACTCAAAGACCTGCTCTTCTTCCCCTGACACTGTTATTGCCCAAGCATGTTACCACATGTGGGCCTATTTGCTTACTCTCCCCCTTAGCTGCCCACTATCTTCATGACCAGCCTGAAAGCAGGGGAACTTGAGTTGACTAGACTCAAGGAGAGGAGGAGAGGGTTTAGCTGTGAATGTGTTGGTACATCTGGAAAACTCACCTGCTCAGACAGCTTAGGACAGCCTAAATGAACTGAGGTAAGACACAAGCTAAGAGAATGGATACAAAAACAGGATCCATCCTCCTGCTGCATCCAAGAAACACAACTTAACATCAAGGACAGACATCACCCCAAGGTAAAGGATTGAAGGATTAGGAAAAGATATTACAAACAAATGTACCTAAGAAAAAAAGCTGGTGTAACCATTTTAATATCTAATAAAAATGACTTCAAACCACAACTAATCAGAATAACTGGGGAAGGACCCAGAGGAAAAATCCACCAACAGGACACTTCAGTTCCTAACCTCAATGCCCCAAACACAAGTACAACCAAGTATGTAAAAGAAACACTACTACAGCTTAAATCACATATTGACCCTCACACATTGATTGTGCTGGAGTTCAATATCCCACTCAAACCAATGGACTGGTTATCCAAACAAAAGCTAAACAGAGAAATACTGGAGCTGCCAGACATTATAAACTAAATGGACCCAACAGAGATTTACAGACATTTTACCCAAACACAAAAAAATACACCTTCTTCCTTGCACCTCTTGGAACTTTCTTCAATATTGAGCACGCACTTGGACACAAAGCAAGTCTCAACAGATACAATAAAATTGAGCCACCACAGATTAAAAACTGGACCCCCAACAACAACAGAAAGGTCACAACTCATGGAAGCTGAACAACTCTCTCCTGAATGAAAGATGGGTCAAGACAGCGATAAAGAAATTAAAGGCTTTCTGGAATCAAATGAAAATGAACAACAGCACACCCAAACTTAGGGGCACAATGAATGCTATGCTAAAAGGAAAGTGCACAGCACTAAATGCCCACATAAAAACACTGGAGAGATCTCAAGGCAGCAACTTAACAGCACACCTGAAAGCTTTACAACAAAAAGAAGTAAGCTCACCCAAGAGGAGCAGACGGCAGGAAATAATCAAACTAGAGCTGAAATCAATGAAATCAAAACAAAGAGAACAATACAACGAATCGGTGAAACGGAATTATTTTTCAGTAGGAAAATCGAAAACATAGACAAACCCTTATCCAACTAACTAAAAGGCAGAAAGAGAATATCCAAATTAGCAAAATCAGAATAAAAAGGGAGACATAACAACAGACACTGAGGAAATCCAGAGAATCATAAGGGCACACTTTTAAACCTGTACTCCAACAAATTGGAAAGTCTAAGAGAAAGAGATAGTTTTCTTCATAGGTATCACTTATCAAAGTTAAATAAAGGTCAGGTAAACAGCTTAAATAGACCTATGACCCCTAGTGAAAAAGAAGAAGTAATCACAAGACTCCCAACCAAAAAAAGCCCAGGACCAGATGGTTTCAGTAAAAATTCTACCATAATTTCAAAGAAGAGTTATTGAGAACACCCTTCAAATTATTCCATAAAATAAGGAACGTTTACCAATTTGCTTTATGAGGCACTAGTTACCCAAAACACATACTCAACAAAGGCAGAAAATTACAGACTAATTTCCTCAATGAACATAGATGCAATAATACTCAATAAAATACTTTTGAATCAAAACCAAGAATATATCAAAACGATCACCCATGAACAAGTTGGCTTCATCCCTGACATGAAGGGATAGTTCAACATACAAAAAATAATGGAAATAATCCATATAAATGAATTGAAAGAAAAAATATATGATCATCTCATTTGATAAAGAAAAGGCCTTTGACAAAATCCAACACCCATGATAAAACAACAATCCATGATAAAAGTCCTAGAGAGATTAGGGAAACAAGGAACATATTTCAACATAATAAAGGCAATTTACAGCAAGGCTATAATCAACATGAAATTAAATGGAGAGAAACTCAAAGCAATTCCACTAAAATCAGGAACAAGACAAGGTTGCTCTTTCTCTTTGTACCTTTTCAATATAGTACTGAAAATCTTAGCTAAGGAGATAAGAGAACTAAAGGAGATCAAGAAGAAAAAAGTGGAAAGGGGGAAGTCAAAGTATCTTCATTTGCAGATGATGTGATAGTACACATAAGTGACCCTAAAAATTTCACCAAGAAATTGCAACAGCTGATAAACATTTTCAGCAAAGTAGCTAGATTTAAAAAAAAAATAACTCACAAAAATCATCAGCCCTCCTATATACAAATGACAAATGGTCTGAGAAAGAAATCTAGGAAACAATACCTTTCAGAATAGTCTCAACTAATACAAAATAGCTTGGAGTAACTCTAACCATGCAAGTGAAGGACTTGTAAGACAAATGTTAAGACACTGAAGAAAGAAATTGGAGAAGATATCAGAGCATGGAAAGATCTCCATGCTCATGATTGGCAGGATTAACATAGGAAAAATGGCCATCCTACCAAAAGCTAGCTATACATTCTATGTAATTCCCACCAAACTTCCAACACAGTTCTTAATAGATATCAAAAGAATAATTTTCAGCTTCATACGGAAGCACTAAAAAACCCAGGATAGCCAAAACACCCCTGACGAACAAAAGAAATGTGAGCAATGCCAGCATCCCTAGTTTCAAGCTATGCCACAGAGACACAGTAACAAAAACAGCATGCATGGTATTGGCACAAAAATAGACATGTTGAACAACGGAATCAAAGTGAAGACCCTGACGTAAATCTACACACCTAGAGGTACCTAGGGTTTTTGGCTTTTTTTTTTTTTTTTGTTAGATAGAAGCAAGAAATACACACCAAGAAAAGGCATCTTCAACAAATGGTGCTGGTCATATTGGATGTCTGGATGTGGAAGAATGCAAATAGATCTCTACATCTACCACTCTGCCCAAAACTCAAATGCAAATGGATCAAAGACGTTAACATAAAACCAGATACACTGCACCTGACAGCAGAGAAAGTGCATAGCCTCGAATTCATTGGCACCGGAGATAATTTTCTGAACAAAACACCGATAGTGCGGGTACTTAGATCAACAATTATAAATGGAACCTCATGAAACCGAAATGCTTCTGTAAGGCAGAGGACACCTTTAATCAGTCAAAGTAGCAGCCTACAGAATGGGAAAATATTTTTACCAACATTCAAGAGAAGATGGATACCCAAAGTATATCAAAGAACTCAAGAAACTAGATATCAAAGCAAATAATCCAATTTAAAAATGGGGTACAGATCTAAACAGGGAATTCTCAATCGTGGAGACTAGAATGGCTAAGAAACAAAGAAATATTCAACATCCTTAACCATTAAGAAAATGCAACTCCAAACTACTTTCAGTGCCATCTCACCCCTATCAGAGCAGCTAAGTGCAGTAAGTGTAATAACACAAGTGACAGCTCGCACTGACAAGAATGTGAAGCAAATGGAACACTTCTCCATTGCTGGTGAGAGTGAAAATGTGTACAACCATTGTGGAAATCAGAAAGTTGGGAATCAAGCTACTCAGGACCCAGCTCTATCACTCTTGGCCATGTACTCAGAAGGCTCTCCATTCTACCACAAAGATAATTGCTCAACCATGTTCACTGAAGCTTTATTCATGATATCCAGGATGCAAAAACAACCTAGATGTCCCCCAACAGATGAATGAATAAAGAAAACGTGATACATTTACACAATGGACCGTCATTCAGCTGTTTAAAAAGTGACATCATGAAATTTAAGGGCAAGTGAACAGAACTAGAAAAAAATAATCCTAATAAAGTAACCTAGACCCAGAAAGGTAAATAGGGTGTATATTTGCTTATAAGTAGATACTGGCTGTTAAATAAATAATAACCAAGCTACAGTCTGTAGACTTGCAGAATTTGGGTAAAGAGGAAGGGTCTAGAGAGGATGTGTAGATCTTCCAGAAAGGGAGGAAATAGAATAGTTTTTATAAGCAGATTGCAGTTGGGTGGGGATGGGGATGGGGAAATTGGGTGTGGGAAGGAGTGACAGAGTATAGGGCGAGACAGCTAGAACTGGTGGGGCATTCAGAGCTGGAGTGCAAACCCAGTGCAATGGAAACTTCCTGGAATGTATGGTGGTGACCCCAGGGAAGATTCCTAGTAATGGGGTATACAGAGTCTCAGCTGGCCATCTGTTATCATCAGGCAAAGCGTCCATTGGCAGGACTGGGTTGCATTCAACTGAGTTGTTGGCCAAGAAGGCCCCACAGAAATTCCCAAAACACTCAGGTTATGGCTGAGACAGAGAGCTGTTCTACCCAAATGGACAGTAGGGTCTGGATGCCAAGGGTAACACCCACACAGTTCATTGAACACAGAGAAGACAAGCCAGTGCCTGCAAGGAGCTCTCTTTCCTACCTTCTAGACTCTTTGATACAGGAAGGTACTCTGCAGGCTATGAAAAGAGAGACGGGACACAAACCCAGCTACAAAACCTTTGACCTACAACCTGAAAAATATGCTAGGGCAACACGGGCAAACCTTGCGGAGTAGCCAATCAATGCTTGACTTCACTTACTGGCTACTCCAAGAGAAGGAACCCATATCCAACACTGCTAGGGTGACCAAGGACCAAAGACCAGATATCCCAGAGAGCTAGAGTGAAAACAAACACTAGTGGTCTAAAATAATTAGAAGTGTATTAATAAAGTGACTCCGAATGCTACTCTGTCACATTCATAAATCAGTGCCATATCCGGTCATCATCAGAGAGGCTTCCTCTAGCAGCATCTGGGAACAGATGCAGAGACCCAGAGCCAGATAATATAGAAAGAGAGTTTAAATGGAAGGTCTCCATCAAATCTCAGGGAATTCCATGAAAATAGGAGACAGTGTACGTGCCCAGAGGAGATGAGGAGACGAAGGACACCTGGAAAACAGGAGCCTCCGAATCAACTAAGCAAGATGAATATGAACGCGAGAGACTACAGCAGCAAGCAAGTGTATATGTTATAGCTACTAGCTTAGTAATTGTATGGAACTCTTGACTGAGAACAAGTAGGTCTCTGAGTCTTTTGTCTGTTCTTGGGACTCTTCCTCCCACTGGGTTGCAGTGTCCAACTTCAGTATGACAGCTTTTGCTTCACCTTATTATATCTTGTCGTGATAGGTTGTTATCTGTTAGAAGCCTATTCCTTTCTAGTGAGAGACAGAAATGGAGTGAATCCAGAGGGTAGGGGAGCAGAGAGGATCTGGGAGGGGTGGAAAAAGTGGAAACTATAATTAATATATATTATATGAGGAAATAATCTATTTTCAATATAAGGGGGAAAGACAGACCTAGTGGTATATGTTTTGTGTCTTTTTGAATAAGAATGGCGACCACTGACTCATATTTGAATGCTTAAGGAGGGGCATTGGAAGGTGTGGCCTTGTTGGAGGAAGTGTGTCACTGGAGGTAGACTTTGAGGTTTCAAATGCCCAATCCAGGCCCAGTGGCTCTCTCTCTCTCTCTCTCTCTCTCTCTCTCTCTCTCTCTCTCTCTCTCCCTTCCCCATTCCTCCTCCTCCCTCTCTCTCTCTCTCTCTCTCTCTCTCTCCCTTCCCCATTACTCCTCTCTCTCTCCCTTCCCCATTCCTCCTCCTCTCTCTCTCTCCCTTCCCCATTCCTCCTCCTCCTCTCTCTCTCTCTCCCTTCCCCATTCCTTCTCTCTCTCTCCCTTCCCCATTCCTCCTCCTCCCTCCCTCTCTCTCTCTCCCTTCCCCATTACTCCTCTCTCTCTCTCTCCCTTCCCTATTCCTCCTCTCTCTCTCTCCCTTCCCCATTCCTCCTCCTCCCTCCCTCTCTCTCTCTCTCCCTTCCCCATTACTCCTCTCTCTCTCTCTCTCTCCCTTCCCCATTACTCCTCTCTCTCTCCCTTCCCCATTCCTCCTCTCTCTCTCTCCCTTCCCCATTCCTCCTCTCTCTCCCCCTTCCCCATTCCTCCCTCTCTCTCTCTCTCCCTTCCCCATTCCTCCTCTCTCTCTCTCTCTCTCCCTCCCTCCCTCCCTCCCTCCCCCCCTCTCTGCTGCCTGTGGGTGGTGATGTAGAACTCTCAGCTATGTTTCCAGCCCTATATCTTCCTTCCTGCATGCCCACACTTCCCACCAAGATGATAATAGACTAAACCTCTGAACTATAAGCCATCTCTAATTAAATGTTTTCTTTTCTAAGAGTTGCCATGAAGACTCTTCATGCAATAGAAACCCTTAGACACACTTTTAATCCCAGAACTGGGGCGATGGAGAGAGGAGGCTCTCTGGGGATGACTAGCCAGACAGCTGAGCTTCTTTGGTGAATTCCAAGCCCTGATCCCCCCAAAAAAGCAAGGTGAATAGTAACTGAGAAATGACACCCAATATTTCTTCTGGTTTACAAATGCACACAGAGAAATATCCACACATAGAAACACACACACACACACACACACACACGTGCAACCTGCATATATACATGTACTACATATATATGAACACACACACATACAAACATAAACACAAATAAAATACCAATAAGAGACTGTGACCAACCACAAAGCTCTTAATGCTGTACTCTCTTTAGAAAAAGCCTATTAGAAACTGTACACACACACACACACACACACACACACACACACACACACACACACATGCACACACAATTAGGAGCCCTCATGTCCTATGGTGAAGAGCTACTTCAGTACCATGACAGAGACAAGGTTTCTAAAGAAGTACGAGAAGCAAGATGAGAGACTATTTTGCCATAGGGAGCTGGACTGTATTCCAGTCTGACTGATAAGCTGAACAAGAAAGGAGGATCTGGAGACACAGAGACACCAGCCCTTTATTCATGTACTAGAGACTATGGAAGAACCCAAGAAGATCAAAGGCTTGCAAGACAAGAAGAGAGGTCCCAGGCAAAAGGGAATCCACAGAGGCATCTTGCTCTTAGACTTTCCCACCTCCGAACTTGTGTTTAAACTTCCAGGACTGTACTTTGTTTGCTGGCTGCTGCAGACCAACATACATGCACACATATGCACACATACGCACACCAAGTACAAGTGAATGAAATACAGCTATGTTACTAGGCTGATGCCAATCAACATGATAAAGATGTGTGTTCTCCGAGTTCACTTACAATTTTAATTTAAAAAACAAAACCCTAACGTCATTTTTAGAGAGAACAGCACGTAGCAAACCTAGCATTCATATGAAACGGATGCAAGCTAGAATCCCTGGATGAGTTCTGAAAGACGAAAACCAGGGAGAGCAACGGGAGTGATAGCGGGAGCTGTCACCACTGTAAAGCAGGCGAGGCTGCATGAAGTGACCGGCCAGTAGGACAGGAGAGAACGTCTGACTTGAGATGAGAACACCGCTGTCCTCTAGTATTACTTAGTCAGGAGCCATTGAGGAAAGGTTAAAGGTTAGCAGGTGATCTGCCTAAGATGATTTCACCATGGACTGCGGACTGCAATGAATGAGTCCTTTCAGGCAAGGCCCGTAGGGCAACATTTTGGGATTTGATTCCTGCTATTGATAGGCCTTCCCTGTCACTGTTAAATAGTAATCCCTATCGGCAGATTTTCTGCAGATCAATGAAGATGTACTGTCTTGTAGTGATGCTATACAAACTGATGGTTTATTAATTCATAATGATAATCCTATAAGAATTCCTAGAATTATACTAGGAATTATTAAGCCCTTTATAATAGGGCTGCTATCAAAAGCCCTCTCTGATATGAAAACTGCAATCAGAACTCTGCCAGTCTTCACATGTCACCAGCATCTGAGATAGAAAGCCGGCGTTTACAGCTTAGAATACATTCCTTAGAGCTGTAAAACAATTAACCAAAGGTCGAAAAAGGGAACAGACTACTTATTGTAGGTGCAAGGATGAAGGTAAAATATTGACTGGGCTTATCTATATGAAACTGCAATGCTAACTTAGAAATGAAAATTACAGTTTTAGGCTCTCGGTGAACCTGTGGAGCTAGTGTCAAATAATGGATGTCTAGTTAAATAATTAGTCTTAATGGAAACACATGTAAACATCTCTGTTGTAAACTCCTTCAATTTATGGTTTAAATTTTGGTGAACATTCTGATATTGGAATACCACATGATCATGAATTCTGAGAAAATGTATAAAGAACCGAGAACAACAAGAAGAAGAAATTAAGAGAGTAGTGTAACTTAGAAATTAAGAGAGAAGAGAACTTAGAAATTAAGACAGCATATAGTATGATAGGTTTTTCCCCCTTTTAACTTTCCATTAGAAATTAAGATTAGACTCTCTTTTCAAAGTATCTTTTTTTTTTTTGTCTTCCTGTGAGCGACTTTCCCTAACTGACAAGGAGTTAAACTCTCAGTTTTAGGGCCCAGAGCTCCTGGAGGACCTGTAGAGAAAAAGAACAAAGGACCTCTTTATTTAATTCCCAAGTGCTGTTAAGCTACCAGTGTTAATTTGCCCAGAGACCTGCAGCTTCTGGCTTCAGAGTAACTTAAAGTCAAGATAGGTAAGAAATGTTATTAGAGAAAGCAAACTTAATCTCTGCAAGACCAAGTCCCACTCTCTACTCCCCTTCCAGAGAGAACCAGGGCTCGGGAGCTGGTCTCTGGCAGTAATTTATGTGCTTTGTTCTCAACTTGTGGGCTGCAAACCCTTTGGGGGTTGAAGAACAGGGGTCACCTAAGACAATTGAAACACACAGATATTTACAATTCAAAACAGTAGCAAAATTACAGTTATGGAGTAGCAAGGAAAACAGTTTTATGGTTTGGGTCACCACAATATGAAGAACTGTATCAAAGGGTCTCAGGATTAGGAAAGTTGAGAAACACTTCTCTGGAGGAAAAATAACTTCAGATCAGTACATACATGTAAAGCTTTGTTCAAATTAAAACTTATCATTGGTACATTTCTTAAGTTTAAATGATTTGTTGTGGAGAACAAAAAGGAACATGATAAATAAATGATACGTAAGCAGGACCCAGCTGCTTGAGAGTCTGAGGCAGGAAGATCAGGAGTTTGAAGCCAGCCTGCACTAATAATCGTCTTGTCAAAAGAAAGTAGAGTGTGAGGATGGGAGGGAATGAGAGGAAACGGAAGGGAAGGGAGGGGATGGGAGGGGAAGAAAGGGAAGAGGAGAGGAGAGGAGAGGAGAGGAGAGGAGAGGAGAGGAAGGGAGGGGACGGGAGGGGAGAGGAGAGGAAGGGAGGGGAGGGAAGAGGAGAGAAGAGGAGAGGAGAGGAGAGGAGAGGAGAGGAGAGGAGAGGAGAGGAGAGGAGAGGAAGGGAGGGGAGGGGAGGGGAGGGGAGGAAAAAGAAAGGAAATAAATAAGAGAACACGTCCAGGCTATTTGAACATGTTTCTAGTTGTGGTGTGGCTTAGCCTTAGCATAACCTTTAATCCTTCTGGCTGGAACACAGACATGCCTTTAGTACTCACCTTTAATCCAAAACAGTGAAGGTAAAGTTAGTTTGTAGGAGGAAACACCCATGTTTGAAAGTGATATCTAATTGAATGGCAGACAAAGTGATGAATCAGAGAAAGATTTGACAGAATAGGATATGTCCAATCCTCACAAGAAGAGAGAGGAAAGGGAAGTTACTCAAGGGAGAGACAGATAGTACAGGAGGGAGCAAGCATGGTACAGAAATACAGTAGTTCTTGGAGAGCAGTGCAGTAGAGTTGAGAGGGAATGTAGAGCAGAGAGAGAGAGAGAGAGAGAGAGAGAGAGAGAGAGAGAGAGAGAGAGAGAGAACAGACAGATAGAGATGAAGGAAGGAGGCAGTTTTACCAGGACAGTGGTACAGTGACAGGTTACAGAGAGATAACAAGCTAAACACAGGTAAAGACAGAACAAGACAGAGAATGAGAAGGAGCCAGAAGATTAGAACAGATGGCCAGTGTTAGTTTGAGGTCAATCAGAGCAATTCAGGAAAAGCCCAGAGAGGTGAGATTGAATCTGTCAAGTGGAAGAAGAGTTTGAACTAGAACAGCTGTGTTGAACCAACCAGCCAGAGTTCAGAAAGAGCTAGGAAGGAGTGAGCTTATTGAACAGCAGTCCTCAGAGGCTGGAAACATTCTAGGCCTAGATTGGATGGTACAGAGGCTAGAAGCTTCCAAAACCAGGCCTAGATGAGCAGACAACGATTACCTCCCAGACAACAATTACATCAGGAGGATAAAAGTTACTTTTACAAAAACCTTTTCTAATTACATAAAATGTAGAACTGTAAAATAACAAAATTAATTTTGCTACTCATAAGTGAAAACATGTGTTTGGGAAGAAAACAGCATTAATATGGACAAAAATAACTCACATGTTACAGAGCTGTGTTTGCAGACAGCACATTGGCAAGAAAGGCTTCTAGCAAACCCATATAAATGGCAATAATCACGTCAGAAGAGTTACAGATAACTCAAACGTGGGAATGCAAACAGCTCTTACGTGTGAAACGTGTTCAGATTCATAAAAGAAAGGCTAAAGCAGATAAAATACTATTTTCCTTCTAAGTCTACAAAGATGAAAACATTTGATAAAACAGGGGGTGAGCTGGTACTGCCATGTGTTGCCGTGTGTTTCTGGTTTGGATATAAATCAACATCAACTCTACGGAGAATAACCAAACAGCCATGATAATTAAAAACACACGTGCTGATAGCTCTTATCAGTAATACCAGAAGCCACAACAGGAAGGTTGCCACAAGTTCAAAGCCTGTCTGGTCCACATAGTGAGTTCAAGACCAGCTAATGATACAATGAGGCGATGTCTCAGAACCACAGTGTAACAACAAGAAGGGAGCACGCTGTGTCTGCTTCTCCAGGTTCTGTATTTCCACATGCGCTAAGTGAAGGGAACAGACACCAGGTTGACCTTCTTCACAACATGCATACAAGAGCTGGGCAAGAGTGCGTGTGCAAACACATCACAGGCCAATGTTCATGTGCACCCATATACATACATGAACACATCTAGAGACATACACATAGATAGATACATGCATGAACAAGCATGAACAGAGACACATACACACAGAAACATACTAGCACACACACATAAGTATACACACATGCCATTCAACTATCACCGATGCAGGGACTAGAAAACTGTGGTGTAGACAGCCACTGCCTAATTTCATTTTAAGTAACTGGGAAAAAAATCAAAAGCAGAATGATGTCTTAAGGTTCATCAGTTTCAGGCTTCTGTATCTGCACAAAAAGTTGTAGGGGTGCAATCACATCCACGACGTGGCACACTGTGTCCTCAGCTTTCATTACCTCAGTCGCTGGACTGCATACACATCCCAGCACCACCCCTCTAGGAGATGAAGGTCTGTGGCAATCATAACTGCCCCTGTAGGAGCCATTCCACATCTCTGGGTCCCGTTCGCCTCAAGTCTGAAGCACTTTGCTGTGCAAAGCCATGAAAAAAATCTGGCATTTTCGGGAGACGGCTGCATGCTCAGAGCTCAGAGATTTAAAGGGAATATAACTTTTGCTTTTAAAACTGCACTCCCGAGTGGGCCACCGGGAACAACAAGCCACTGGCAGCAGAATCGCCATGTAAAGCCACAGGGAGGAGAGCTGGCCACTGGGGCTGTGGTGACTGGCATGCCAGGCTGCACTTGTCCCACAGTACATGGCATTTTCCACACCTATCTCAAGGCAAATACAGAGGAGCTCTGTGGTCAGCCCTGAGCAACGAGTCCATGGGTTCAAGAGCAGTTCTATCACTTACAAACACCCAGCTCCCGTGAAGAGATGCTGCCTTATTTGCTTATGCAAACGCTCATGGGTGTCTATGTTCAGAATGCCATCACAAGAGGAGCCTTAGCTTAAATTTAAAAGACATTCCAGTTCAGATTGTAACCAGTTAGACGAGCCTGAGCACAACAGTTTGCTCTCTAAGCTCTAGTTTCCCCCGTCGTAAACAGAAACCACCGTATGCCTGCCTAGTTACAGAGAGATATCATTGCTGCCCCATTGTTATTAATGTGGTCATTATCTCCAGTGATTACACTCATTTTCCATTGTCATTACCACTTATAATTACAGTGCGGTGGATGCAAACTAAGAGTTTAATATTCTCATTATCTCGTTAAATTAGCACAAACCGTTTTGTGTTCTCTTACTTATAGGTTAAACGATGTCAAGCGAGCCTTCTAATTTTTTTAATGTGCCAACACATATGTCTGTACACCATGTGCTTGCAGTGTCCACAAAGACCAGAAGAGAGCGATAGATTCCCTAGGACTGAAGTCACAGATGTGTCCACCCTGAGGATGCTGCAAACCAGGCCTGCATCCTCTGGAAGAGCATCCAGTGCTCTTAACCACTGAGCCATCTCTCCAAGTGGGCCTATTTTTCATTTAATTGGAATAAATCTGTCACTGGGGTGTAATATGTTGATTTTCTTTTTCAAGACAAGCTTGTTTGGATAGAGTCTTGATTTATCCACTGCTCACTTTGGCTCTGGTTGAACATTCTCCTCACAAATGGAGTCACTATGGCAACAGCCAGCATCACTCTCGGAGGACCGGCCTCAGAGGCATCCCATCCTAATACTGCAAGGAGACCTTTGTGCCCAGAGGTCCTGAGGCCTGGTGCTTAATGAAGTGGTTAATTGACTTGGCAGCTCACAGACCATTTCCTGCTGAATTGTCACACGTCCTCCAGGACCTGGTCATCCTCTTGTCACACTACACAATCTCTCTCAGAACCTCAAGGCTGAGAACAAAACCTGAGGCACACGACAAGCCAGCCTTCAAAGCAGCATCAAGGACCTCACTGGCCAAGCATAAGGTGGGTACAGCCCTTCAGACAGCACGGCTCTGGTCATCCCCGGCCATGCTGTACCTCTTACTGTCGTCTTTCCCATGATTCACTCACACTGCTCAGCTCCTCTCACAACCAAAGGTGATAGAAACGGAGGGTAAAGCTTTGAATCCATCCCTGCTCTTGGGGGACCCAGGGTAGGGATGAGAAATAGAAGACAAGCAGTATCTTTTCATGCAGGTAAGAAGCGCACTGAGGAAAGTAAAAGTTGTATTGCCCAACCGCTGGGCAAGGAGCCCTGTCTTCATTTTCTTTCCTGCTGGGCGTGGCGGGTGGCCAAGGCAAAGAGGGGACAGCTGAAATCAGGACAAAGACAACGGCACCCCCGGTGAGAAGCATTCAGGGTAGGAGTCTGTTTAGAGGTCCAGTCACCACAGGCTTAGCTAACCAGGGTACAGAACCTAGGAGAGTCACTGGGGCCTCCGCCCAGGGCGGTATGAGGTTGGGAGGGGAAGAAGTGGTGAGAGCAAGGACCGTGAGGCAGAGGTCTCTGTGTCCTTGGACTACGGAGGGACCAGAGTACTTATTCTGCCTGATTCTCCTGGCGCTAAGTGCACACTTTGAGATGACGGGTCAGATGGACTCTCTTCTGCGTCCTGTGTCCTGTGTCCTTCCTCGACACTGGAAAGAGAAGTCTCTGTGCTCTTTGCATCCCAGGCAGGTCCAGACTGCTGCCACCTGCTGGCCACTTGACTCTGTTTTTCCTCCGACCAGCCCTTGACGTATGTCAGGTGAACCAAATGAGCCCCCTGATTGGCTGTGAGAGATGCAGGATCCCACAGCGGAGCAGGAAAAGTCTACCAGAGTTTATCCTTTCAAGGTCATGGGGGTATTACGGAGAGGCAGGAAAAATAAGGCGGTGAATGAATCAGAAATTGGAAAGCAAGGCCAGCCCTTTACAGAACACCGGACATCGTCAGGGAGTTTTAAGTGACTGGCTCAGAAGCCAAGTGGCTCTGAGGCCCCTGCTGATTTGGTCAGCCTCTAGCAACTTCTCTGACCTGTATTCCCCCCCCCAAACGCCCCCACAAAGCTTGCTGTACAGAGGAAGAGGGACCACAGCTGTATGTCAACCAAGCATGCTGGCTAGTACCCACAGACCCTCACAAACATGAGCCGTGTGTGAGGCCTCTCGCCATCCCGATCATAGTTATTGTTATTAAGGAGAAACGGTATCAGAGAGGCAGGGGCTTCCTTACTAGTAAAAGGGGGACAGATTTCCTCACTAATGAAGCTAACAACGCTAAGTAAGTTCTGCTGTGATGGAACTAGGAACCTGGGCAAGGAGATTACTCATGGGTCTGGTACCAAGACGATAACTCCGAGAGTCCTGTTTCCGCCCTGTGAGTAACCTTTGCTAAACAGTTTCTTCTTGAAGCAGTCCTTCCACGCTCAGACAGTCTGATGTGTTTCCCAGGAACCCAGGGACCCTTTTCTTCAGTTTCTACAGCTTACATACATAAATACCTCCTATAACTACCAATGGAGATTTCTAGAAAGGACTCTGGCCACTGGGCCTGACTCCAATGTACCTTGAAATGCATACTGGAATCAGAGAGGACACCCTGGGGCTGAGGTACCAGGACCCCACACTGTCAACCAACGCCAAGCAGCCCCTGCACAAACACTCGTGAAAAGAAAGGCATAACCCAGTGAAATAAGGGACCACAAGGGAGAAAGTGATTTCTCTGAGGGACAGTGACAGAAATCTCATCCCGTCATCATCACCCTAGGGGCAGCCAGCAGCCTGTGTCCACAGATTAATCCAAGATCCCTGCTGCTATGCAACACTACTGACCCTATCCCCACCTCTCTCTTTTGTATGCGCACACACACACACACACACACACACACACAGACACATATTTGCACATACATAAATACATAAGAATGACATAAGTATGAGGTAGAGACTCTTCTGTGAACCCCTTCCTATAGGACACTCAGAAGTCCTCGGGCAGATAAAGTTAACCCAATTTTGAGCACTTGAGCAGAAGAAAGAAACTCTCTATTTCCTTATGTTCCTTATATGAACTGTTACCAAGGGCACAGTAAATACACTGCAGAAATGGCTGTCCCCATGAATGGGGAGGGTTTTATTGTAAGGGAGAGAGAGAGAGAGAGAGAGAGAGAGAGAGAGAGAGAGAGAGAGAATACCCAGAGCAGAGAAAGAAGCAGACTGGCCATGGCCAGAGCTAGAGAACAGGGTGGGGAAAAATATGGGTGAGAAGGAGGAAGAATGGATGAGGGGAGAGAAGCCTGTGAACTGGAACCACCTGGGAGTTTAGGGTAGAGGAGGAGGAGAGAAGGCCCAGGATACCGTGTGGACTTTGAGATGCACACAGGCACATGGCAATAGGAACCAAAGGAGTCTGGAGCAGAGTGCCAGCTTTGATGGGTAACCAGAGGGCTAGCTGAGGGAACTGGCCCTTTCCGGCAAGCAGGAAACTCTTTTACAGGAAACCGTTCCTAGACGCCAGCTCCTGCTGGGCAAAGACCATCACCTTGGGGTTATTCCCTGCCTTTGGGGGAAGTGGGGTTCCCTTTGGACCCGTCATGCATATATCACATGTTAGTGTTTGTGCAGTGGCCACGTGTGTGCAGGTGCATACACACATGTGTAAATGGGTGTGTGTGGAGACCAGAGGACAGCCTTGTGTCTTTACTCAGAGGGTAACCCCAGTTTTTATTATTATTTTTATTGACACGGGGCTTCTCAGTGTCCTAGGACTTACCATGTTATCCAGACACTGACCAGTCTGTTTCCTCACCTCTGGGTTGACAAGCATGCACCACCACCTCCGGCTTCCTTATATTGGTTCTGCGACTGGAATTCATGCTTGCCCAGCCAGCACTTCACCAATTAGTTATCTCCCTGGCCCTGTTTGTCTTTTACGTGCCCTTCTGAGTCATTGCTACGAGGGCCTGGGGGCTGTCTCTTCATGTTAGCATGTGCTGTTTCGGCTCTCAGCTGGGCTGTTGCCAGACTGGCAGAGAAGCGGGACCCATGACAACTTACACTGCATCGGTGCCCGCCTCTCTTAACCTGACTTGGATTATCCTGACCTCAGCAGAGGCCTTTACCCTCTCCCAGACTTTCCCAGGGAGCCAGGCAAAAGAAGTCACTGTGCCCTGGTCATCCCTCACAGCATTAGGTCATTGCTGAGGCCACCGCAGGCTTCTGGATGCTGACTCTGCCATCTACCCCCTCTGCCATCTTCCTTTCTTCCTGGGACCAGGACAAAATCTTGCTGTCGCTAGTCTTCACCCCCCAAGGGCTGCCATACTAGAACTATTCTCTGAGTCTTGGCCTTCTCTGAACAAAGCCATCACCTTTCTCAAAGGTGCTTCAAAGCTCTTTAAATCTCCAGACTATGATCTCCATTAAGGATTCTCAGAGCCAAAGGTTCAGCTCCTGTCCTGATTTGTGCTTGGTCCTACAGACGTGGTCGGTGCAAAAGGGTGGTTATCTCTGCCCGCTATTAAGACAGAGCATCCGATGTCTCACAGAGAACTCGTCAGACACAGGACAAGGGCTCTGGGTCACATCCATTTACTAGACAGCCATACATTTTCACAAAGAACCTCACCTCCCTCTTTTATATGCACACACACACACACTTGCCCATACATAAATACACAGACACGCTCTTACACATAATGTTAAAATAAAAATTTACAATCTTTGGGAAATTATAACTTCTCGTTGCTGATCTTTTAGCCGGATAAGCGCCAGCAGCTACATCTTTTTTTTTTTTTTTTTCAAATTACTTCTGCATGTAAGATTTCTGTCTACACTCATTGCCCTACAAAACCTGGATTATCCGTTCTGGACAGGGCTGAGTTTTGAGTTTCCCAGGACAAGTTCCAAGTCGACACATCTTCAGGACTTTATGTCTCTAAAGGATGTCTCCTCACCCATGAGAAAAATCCGATAGGCGTCGTTTTCAGTGCTGTTGTGCTTCACTGCAACTAAGCAAAAAACATCGACTGGGAATTTCTGTGCTTCAAAATACTCATTTGCTTAAAATACTGCTTGATTCGGGCAAAGAAAGAGGTAGCATTCTGGGTAATTACACGCTGAAAGGAAGCCATGTGAGTACTGAGCAAGTACCCTCGGAGTCCTCCTGTTCACGGCAGGGTGCGAACAGAGAAAACTGCACCATGCTAGCTCATCCTGAGAGCATCTCCTACTGCACATTTACAGGGGGAAAATAATCTATATTTTATCTGGAAAAAAAGTATAGCACAGCTCTAGCAATTAGATTACAGAAAGAAGAAACTCTTATGAAATATGTAATTGCATGTTTGCTGTAGAAATACAAAGCTACATTCGAATACCAAAATACATGTATATTTAATGTTCATTTATTGACACTTTTGAAGTCAAATCCTATTCTTGTCCTCTCTGCTGGAACGTGAAGTCGCTCCCTGTGTGTGACAAAAATATACTTTATCTTTTTGTTATTGTTTGAGTGCGGAATGTTCCCTGTGGGGTTGTGTATTTGAACACTTGATTCCCAGTAATGGTGTGGTGGTGAGGTGATGTGACCTGACAGGTTTTGGAACCTTTGGGGAAGGTTTGGCTGCCAGTGTGGGGACGGGGGTTGGGGTAGAGGGTTAGAGACTAGCCATGCTCCCAACCCTGAGCTCTCTGCTTCCTGTGTGGTCTACATGTGAGGATGCAGCCTCAACCTTCCACTGCCATTCATACCCTCTAATCCATGGCTTCCCCCAGGGGAGACAAGGACATCCCAGGCCACCAATAAGAGGTGTCATAACTACTTTGGCAACACCATCTATAATACAAATATGCTAATGTGATGAGACTTGGGGCCCTTTCAACATACAACCTGAAAGTATTCTAACCTAGTGATCATGAAACATGGGTGTGAGCACAGGTAGGCAAAGAGGAAAATGCAGCAGGGTCAACTAGAACACTTCCTAGGATGTTACCTGAGACACCCATCCATCCACAGGGCGTGGGGGTGGTCCAGTGGGGAAGCCCCAGGAACACAGCATTGAGCACTGGCTTGGTTCCAAACGGAAGCCTCAGGCTGGATGGTGCACAGAGACAAAAGTCCTTTACTTACAAGTCAGAAGCACTGTCCCCTCACATGGTCACCAGGCTGCTGCCAAGGACCTTGGCAATCCCGAGATGGCAAAGGAGACATCTCCATTCTCTTCAGAGCTGGCAGCCCTGGGCCCTTGGTGCTGAGGCCCAGTAGGTGGACAAGCACATATCCAAGTCCTCAGAGCTGAAGGCTCAGAGCTCCAGGCTTTAACAGCCATGTTTTAGGGCTCTGAGCACTCAGAGAGGAGGCACACTGCTCTGAGCTTCAACTGCCAGAGTCCTAGGTGCATACGCTGACAGGACCACTCCAAGGTGTGGTTGAGGAGAGGGTTTTTATTGTAGATGTGAGAGAGAGGACAGCCAGGAAGAGTGCAGAGCAGGGAGAGAAAGTAGTAGACCAAACATGGCCAACAGACTGGACTCAGCCATGAGAAGAAAGAGACCGGGAGAGAGCAAGACAGGAAGACAGAGAGAGTACAGACAAAGGAGACTAAGAGAGAGTGAAAAGGAAGAGGAGACCAAGAGAGTGCAGAGTCAAAACAGTAGGGTCATAGGGAATAAGAAGCTGGGAGAGAGGGAGCCCAGGAGCTGGAGACAGTTAGGGTCAGGAGGTAAGAGGTGAGAAGAACCAGGATGCCAACATGGACTCTGTAACAGGCTCTTGTGGTACGGACAGTGCCTGGAGTCCACCATAGCTTCGGTATGCTAATAGACACCGCAGATCGTCATTTATCCAGAGCTGCTTTGTTGTTGTTTTCTTTTCTTTTCTTTTTTATAGTATAAAATAGGGTTTATTCAGGACATGGGGTGGGGAGTTAAGAGGGTAGAAGGGCAGAGGGGGTGGGGGGGTAGAGAGAGACAGAGACAGAGAAACAAAGAGAGACAGAGAGAGAGAGAGGTAGATGAGTAGAAGAGTAGAAGAGTAGAAGAGAAGTAGAGGCCAGCCATGAGCAAGTGGAGAGAAACAGGGAGGGGAATGGGGAGAGAGGAAACAAAGGGGAAAGAGGCTTTGAACTTGATTCTAGTCATATAGCAGTTGCTGTAATCCTGAGCTTTCAGCATTACTAAGCAGCAGTGGGCAGTGGGCAGTGGGCAGCAGTGGGCAGCAGTGGGCAGCAGTGGACAGCAGTGAGCAGCAGTGAGGAGCAATGGACAGCAGTGAGCAGCGGTCTGCCTGGTTCAAACTGTGGGAAACTGAAGTACTCCAAAAGCCAAGTGACTTCCACAGACTGCAAAGGATGAGAACTCCTAAAAATAACAGACCTCTGACAAGCCCTTGAGAGAGATCTGGCTGTGGGAGGAAAACAAGCTAGAAAGGGCACTGTCCATGTACAATGGGAAGAAGCCAGAGAGAGCAGCACCAGTCACCCGATGTAGCCACCCCCCTCATTAAAAGGGAGGAGCTGCGCTGGGTTCCCAGGAAGAGAGAAGCCCAGCAGGGCATGTACATCCAGCTGCCGCTAAAACCCTGAGCAAAGCCAGAGGCGCTTGGCAGAGAAACTCAGAACAAAGCACGGGTGGGGAGAACAGTCACACAGACAGCCATTCTGAACCAGGAAACATGGGGAGTTCAAGATGTGTGACATCTGGAGACACAGACTCAGGACAGTACAGAAGCTTGCCCAGACAAGACAACGTAATGACAAAGAACAGAGAAAGCTGTACTCAATATGGCCACACACTTTTTTCGTAACTGGGCAGGAAGATATGGGGGTGGGGAAGTTCCTACCCCAACCCCTCTCCCCAAGCCCAGTCTTCAGGGTCCTAACAAAAAGTTTCTGTTTAAACTTAAAGAGGGCAAGAAATCTCAGTAGCCAAG
The DNA here is from genome assembly GCF_021556685.1 of Rattus norvegicus. NCBI lineage: Eukaryota > Metazoa > Chordata > Mammalia > Rodentia > Muridae > Rattus > Rattus norvegicus. Next base: position 77,863,967 of record NC_141551.1, read on the forward strand.
CTATCCAGGCCAAGGAGTGGTCCTGCCTCACTGGCCCTTCATTGTCTCAGTCTCGACTCTGAGGCAAGTTAGTTGTACAGGTGTCAGAACCTCATAAAAAGGCAAATTCCCCCTCTTATGACTGCCTCCGGGCTCCAGGCTGTTCCTTCCCCCTGCAGGAGACTCCTAGGGAAATTCCCACTCCTTGGAGACTATTGTTTCAACAGTGTGAAAGGCAACGGAGGGTTAGGGACACAGGCGTCTTCTGATACCATCCTGCAAGGGAACAAAGGGAGAGGAGCATGGAGGGATTCAGCCTCAATTAAGTGGAGGGGGGAGGGTGGGGAAAGAGAATGTACGTATGAGAGATTGTGTGATTGTGTGTGTGACAGAAAGAATTTGTGTATGAGAGAGACAGTGTATGTGAGAGAGAGCAGAGAGCGTATGTGAGTGTGTGGCAGGGAGATAGAATGTGTGTACATGAGAGAGAGAAAGAGAGAAAGAATGTGTGTGAGAGAGAGGGGGGGCATACCCTATATGTGCAAGCAATTGTGGAAGCCGGAAAAAGTCATCAGTTCCCCAGAGCTGGAGTTCCACATGATTATTCGTCACCAGATGTGGGTGCTGGGAATGGAACTTGGGTCCTCTTGAAGGAGAGCAGAAGGTACATCTGAGTCATCACTGAGTCATCTCACCAGTTCACACTCCTTAGATCGTAGAGCCATCCCCACTACATATGATGGATGGGTCTCCTGGACCCTCCTGAACTCTCACCCAGGTGAGGCCTGGGTTGGCTAGGAAGATGTTGGAGCCAATCGGGTGAGCTCTTCTGAGCCTGGCTCTGTCAGATTTGCATCTACCTTCTGGGGAGCAGGAATCTCCCCATGCACAGAGACTGAGGCAGGAGGACTGCTATATGTCTACTGTCTCTCATCCTACGAAGGAGGCAGCTCCCTCTGCTCCAAGGTGATGTAGACTATTTAATCACATCGTGTGAACCCAGAGATTGTGACATTTACTGGGGGCGGGGGGGGGGGGGGGACTGTTTCTACATGTGGAGTGGTTCAGCTTTAGCACTCACCTTTAATCCCTCTGGCTGGAACACAGACACGCCCTTAGCACACACCTTGAAACCCAAACAACGAAGATAACGTCAGTTTGTAGGAAGAAGCACACACGTTTGAAAGTGATGCCTTAATCGAGTGGCAGAGAAAGTGATGAATCGCAGAAAGGTTGGACAGAATAGGATATGCTCAAAACTGAGAGAAAAGAGAATAAACGAGAGAGAGAGCAGAGCACAGAGGGAGGAGAGAGGCAGGAGGCAGTTTTTAGTGGGAGAGTTGTACAGAGATAAAACAAGAGAGGACAAGCTAGACACAGGTGAAGACAGAACAAGCCAGAGAACGAGAAGGAGTCAGAAGATTAGAACGTATTTATTGCCGGAGTTAGTTTGAGGACAAGCAGAGCAATTCAGTCAGAGGCCGAGAGAACCTAGATGGAGTCAGTCAAGGTGGAAGAAGACTTTGAGCCAGAGCAGCTGAGTTGAACCAGCCAGCCAGGAAGAACAGGAAAGGGTGAGCTTTTTCAGCAGTAAGTCTAGGAAGCTGAAAACGTTCTAGGCCTGGATTAGATTGTTCAGAGTCTAGAAGCTTCCAGGACCAGGCCTAGGTTAGCAAATGAAGCAGTGAGCATCCAGACAAGACAACTTCATGAGAACAAAATTTACATTACACCAAGAGGCCTCAGGAGGCCACTCCTCTGTCCCTAGTGCTGGCTTTCTCCCCAACCTGGATCTCCATTTTCCTTTCTGTGGTGTGGGTGTGGATCTGTCTTCAAAGGTCTTTTCCTCACCGGAGCTCCTGTTGTGCTGTAATCAGGGGGAGAATCGACTCCACGTGGGCCTGCTGTCTACACCACGGTGTAAGACAGACGTCCAGGAACAGGCGTATACTTCAGCACTTCCCCGTGCGTGGTTATAACATGTTCCAGGGCCCTGGCTAATGGGAACCCACATTCCCACCTGTCATGAAGAGTCCTTGGGGGGAAGCATAAGCAACAGCTACCCTCGAGTGCACAAGGTCCCGAGGACAAAGCAGAGAGCAAACCTACAGACGCTCACTCTCAGGAACCAACACATTTATTGGTTCTACTCACAGAGCAAGGGTGAGGGGTTACCAGCAGGAGCATGGGTGACCACAAATAGGCCACAGTGGAAAGTCTTCCCCCATCGCCATGTAGATAGAACCCCTTCTCAATTAACCTCCTCCAGTCTACATATTCTAGCACCCCTCATACACTCTAGAACCCCTCATACACTCTAGAACCCCTCATACACTCTAACACCCCTTATAAACTCTAGCACCCCTTATAGACTTTAGTACCCCTTACATACTCCAGCACCCCTTATATGCTCTAGCACTCCCTAGACCCTAAGGCCACAGAGTCTCCTGTAATTAGGGCAAAACAGCACCCGAAAGGGTTGGAGGAGTGACTGGAATTTCAGGTGAAAGTCCAGACCTCATCCAGTTCCTCAAAAACCAACATTCCAGAGGCCCCATCAGAATGGTCTCCTACAGCAGGCATGGGTACTGAGATGATCATGGAGACCATATGGCTCAGAGGACCCTGATCTTTGTTTGACACTACTCTACACATCTGAGAGGTCTATCCAGTGCCTTTAGAACAGACCTTAGTGACCTGACCTCCAGAATCCCATTATCCAAACCCATCAGCCTTTCCCACACCCTCTGCCCCCGCTCAACCTTGCTCCAGGCCTCCATGCATGTAAGTATCTGTCGATGATATTGTCATAGTCAGGGTTTCTAGTCCTGCCCAAAACATCAGGACCAAGAAGCAAGTTGGGGAGGAAAGGGTTTATTCAGCTTACACTTCCACATTGCTGTTCATCACCAAAGGAAGTCAGGACAGGAACTCACGCAGGGCAGGAGCTTGGAAGCAGGAACTGATGCAGGGGACATGGAGGGATGTTACCTACTAACTTGCTTCCCCTGGCTTGCACAGCTTGCTCCCTTATAGAACCCAGGATCACCAGCCCAGGGATGGCCCCACCCACTATGGGCCCTCCCACCCTTGATCACTAATTGAGAAAAAAATGCCCTACAGCTGGATCTCATGGAGGCATTTCCTCAAGGGAGGCTCCTTTCTCTGTGACAACTCCAGCTTGTGTCGAGTTGACGCACAAAACTGGCCGGTTGAGATAGTAAAGTCTTTAACTCTTACATTATGAAAGGCATTGGAAGACGGGCATTCTAAAACACAGAAGGTTAGAAAGAGGCATTCAGAGGTCCTGATCCCCACATGTCTCTGGGCCCAGATCTCACTGGAGCTTGCTGCCCACCACTCCTTCCTTCCATGGAAAGACTTCAGGGAAGAGCCAAAGTAGTTTCTCCAAAATGCTAGCAGCTAATAGTCTGCCTCCTCTCCCCCTGCCCTGGCAGCAATATCGTTCATCACGAATCCACGCATTAAAACTAATAATGTTACAGTGCTAGGATTGCCATCTTCAGCTGGAAATAAATTGCTGTTTTCCTGGAGTCAGGGGATGCAGACTCAAAAGCCTCCAAGCTCTAATCCCATTCGGCCATCTTCTGAGGCTGACATCAGCTGCGCTCTCTTTAGCCTGACACCATCTATCACGCAGGAGAACAGGGTGAGCATTTCATAACTGGCTAAGCTCGCATCTGCCAGGGTGGGTCTGTAGAGATGTATATCAAGGGGGCATGGCATATGAATTTCCACCACAGGCCAGAGACGATTAAATAATTTTTTGGTAAAACAGCATTTAAAATTTTGCTCTCATCCATATTTTTTCATAATAGTCAGCAGAAAATGGATTATAATTCTGCCAGAGAGGAATAACTTGGCATTTGAAAAGAGCCCAGTGACACACATTAGCACAGGAAGCTCATTAGACCCCGAGAAGGGGGAGGAGGGGATAGTCAGAGTCCCTCCGCACCAGGGCTTCATCTCTGGGATCCAGGAAATGTGGGGGGGGGGGGGTTGTTGTTGTTGTTGTTGCTTTTCTTTTAAGCATCCATGTTTCAACACAGAGGACAATTGACTCCTTCACATGTATACAGTGTAGGAAGCAAATGAAACCTGCATCTTAACGTCTGCCCAGCCAAAACACAAAGTTGCAAGTCAAATTTTGATTCCTCACAGACACGCAAATGAAAGAAGAAGCTTTGTGTTTCACTTCAGCTGTTGGCATCAAACTCCATGGTAGCCAAGGAAGTCAGTACAAACAGTTAGGTGACCTTAGGAAGCAGCATAACAGACGGACTTTACCAATCAGTCTGCCTGCCCTTTATCCCAGGAGGTCACCTAGTGCCCATGAGCTTGTCTGTGAGGTGTCTGTAGACGATTGAGATTGACACCTACCGTTGGGTGACTTTGAGGGAAGGGATAGGCATGAGTGGAGTGGGTAGGCCTTATCCCTTCAGCTGAGTTGTTAACTGCCAATAGAGGTTCCTGGAGAAGAAGGGGTTCCCCTTCAGAGCAGCTTACATTAGGACCCCAAGTTCCAGCCTCAGACATGGCCTGTGGGCTCTGCATTCATGGGGACCCCAAGTCATATGAGCTCAACCCTTATCCTCAAAACAGGTCTTTGGACATGTACCCAGGTGCCCAGGCAGGTGACTGCACCACGGCCTGCAGAGCTGGTCGACAGAACATGTATTGTGAAATGCGGTCGATGAACCTGCGCACCTCCCATGGCTCTGTTTCTCTAGAGCAGGGCTTCTCAGGGCTTCTCTCCGTTTGCAATCCCTTTTCCCCTGAGACATTATGTCACAATCCCAGATGTATAAGCAATTATAGCAGATATACTTGCCAAGCATTGACTTACACGAAGTCATAAAGTGACTCAAGTAGCAGCAGAGAGGGTTTTTTTTTTTTCTTTCCCTACCTATCAGGCTTCTTAGAGACACAGTTCCTGAATCTCCAGATACGAACTATGATTCGTGGGGCTCCTGTCCTGGACCCACCATATTCTTATACATCCCACAGTCACAGCCTGCTCACTACCCAAAGGCCTTCCATACAGGGTCCTCAAGAAAAATAACACACACACACACACACACACACACACACACACACACCACCCTGTAATCCAGGTGCACACACACATGCACACACACACACACACACACACACACACACACCACCCTGTAATCCAGGTGCACACACACACACACACACACACCATCCTGTAATCCAGGTGCACACACACACACACACACACACACACACACACACCACCCTGTAATCCAGGTGCACACACACATGCACACACACACACCACCCTGTAATCCAGGTGCACACACACATGCACACACACACACACACACACACCACCCTGTAATCCAGGTGCACACACACACACACACACACACACCACCCTGTAATCCAGGTACACACACACACACACACACACACCACCCTGTAATCCAGGTGCACACACACACACACACACATACACACACACCACACACACACACTGTGGTGGCTTGATCTATGAAACCTGTCCAGGAGGATCACCACAGATCATGGACAGTCAGGACTACAGAATAAGACTCTACTTCAAACTAAAAAGTAAAAAGTGGGGTAGGGAGGCTGGAAGAGATGGCTCAGCCAGGAAGTGCATGCTCGAGAACACAAGGCCCACGTTCACTGCCCAGAGTCTATGTACATGGTCATGCACACTTGTAATCCCAGCTGCGGAAGAGATAACAAGTGGGTTCCTGGGCTCACTGGCCAGCCTAGCATGCTATAGAGTTCTAAACAAGTGAGACAACCAGTCTGGAAAAAAAGATGTGGATGACAAGCCCTAGGAGTAACCCTGTGCAGTGGGTGTCTGGCCTACACACATACATGTGAACACATAAGCACACACATTCATGTGCACATATAAACATGCACATACATGTACACACATAAACACACATACATGTATACATAAACACATACAAACACACATACATATACACACACAAACACACACAAAGTAAAAGGAAGACTGGGGAAACAGTTTAAATGGAAGGGTGTTTGTCTGACCTACACAGGCCCTAGGCTCAACATCCAGTCTTGAATAAAACATCTGGGAAAGCAATCTTCACCAAGGCTTCATCCAGCAAAGACCCACAGCCTAATATGAGATGGATAGAGAACCCAAATTGAAGATTTCCATTGGATCCTTCTCCTTGGAACTTGGGGAACCCCTTGGAAGGAGGGGGGAAAGATTGTAGGAGCCAGAAGGGCCAAGGACTCCAAGAGAATACATCCCATAGAATCAAGTAAGCAGGGCTCAGAGGGGCTCCCAGAGACTGGGACAGCAGTAGCAGAGTCTGCATGGGTCTGCCTTAGGTCCTTGGCATGTAAGTTATGGTTGTAGCCTTGGTCTTCCTCTGGGACTCCTAACAGTGAGAGCAGGGTTGTCTCTGACTCTTTTTCCTGATTTTGGGACCCTTTTCCCTCTTCCTGGATTGCCTTACCCAGCCCTGATATGAGTATTTTGGCCTCTTCATACTGCAACTTTTAATGCTATGTTCGATTGATATTCCTCAGAGGCCTGCTCTTTTCTGAAGGGAAACAGAGGAGGAGCAGATTTGGGAAAGCAGGGAAGTGAGTGGGTGGGGACTGGGAGGAGAAGAGGGAGGGGAAACTGTGGTAGGGGTGTATTGTATGAGAGAAGAATGACAGGAAAAAAATATGGGAAAGGGGAGACTGCTTTTACACAACCCCAACCACGTGGTGTTACCATGGAGACAAGGTCACAGTTACACAGTGTACAGCTATTGCTACATCTTCCTTATTTTAGTAACTCTGTGGACAGAGTCTAGCTCTTAAGCCGGGTTGAATCTTCTGGTTACGTACAACCAGTTCTATATGTGCACACTCACCCCTAGAAACAGCAATGCCATCCAGATGAGCGGAACAAGACCCGGGGGTTCTTCACCTCCATCAGATCCTTTAATGGTGACAGATAGGGGCAAAACCTCTCTAGGTCCTTGGCTGGGGTGTAGTTCTTGGTGGAGCTCTTACCTAGCAGATGTGAGGCCTAGACAGCTTCCTTAGCACACTATGCATGCCCCCCACACACGGCATGCTCACACACACACACACACACTGCATGCTCACACACACTGCATGTTCACACACACACTGCATGCTCACACACTGCATGTTCACACACACACTGCATATTCACACACACTGCATGCTCACACACACTGCATGCATGCTCACACACACTGCATGTTCACACACACACACGGCATGCTCACATACACTGCATGCTCACACACACACACTGCATGCTCTCACACACACATACACACACTGCATGCTCACACAGACACATACAGACACTGAATGCTCACACACATTGCATGCTCACATGCACTGCTTACTCACCCACACTGTATGCTCACACACACATACATACACTGTATACTCTCACATACTGCATGCTTACACGCACTACATGCTCACAACACACACTCTCATGCTCACACACACATCACTGGGTACCATTTGACTTGCATAATCTAGCTGTGTGTTTATTATAATTAGTGTCGACAGTGTTTTATAAAATGCACTCGTGTAACCCGCGCCCTGAAGGCTATCAGTGTTTTCTAAACATCATATAACCTCATCCTTTTTCCCTTGGAGAAATGAGACTTAAAGTTCGAACCAAGAAGATGCTTGTGAATTTATGGACAGGGAGAAGCCCACCTCATTCCCAAATCGGTTTTTTGTTTGAGTAGTTAGTTGGTGGGTTTATTTTCCTCTCTTTGCTTTTCTAACGTGTGCCTTCAAGACCCCAGAGACACACAAGGGGCACAGGAGAAAGGGAGAACACTCAAGTTCCACCCAATGCTGGCTGAGCATCAGATTTTCCTGGGAGAACTCTGCCCTGCACCCTGTCCCCAGTGACGGACCCACTGTCCTCCAAACTGCTGGTGCAACCAGCTTGAGCCTTCATGTGGCATAAATAGCCTGAATTGATACACCTGTCCTCTAGGGGGCGCATGAGCCCCACAGGCCGGGTTTCCTGTCACAGTAACCTGGTGGTGAACTTGGGTACTATTTCCACCGCCAGCCTGGAGTTCTTCTGATATTAGAGCTGTTTGTAAGTGGATAATTGCCAGGCGAATGAGAAAGCCTCACAACTGCTTCAGACTCACATGGCCTGGGCTGTGGAAAGAGTGCAGCCACGTGGTAAGGAAGCAATTGTCTGGCACTGCAGACGGAGAGCCTGTGGCCCGGAGAGGAGCGGACCTTGCCTTGCCACACAGCCGCACAGCTTGGCTACTCTGGCATGGCTCACAAAGGTGAGGCTGTCCCCAGATGCAGAGAGCAGAACAGAGAACATCAGGCCAGAAAGGCAAGGGGCCCTTACGCAAGCAGGTTGCTGAGAGTTCCAGAGAGCCTAAGGAGAAGACTTCTCCAGGGGCCCCCAGATTACACTGGGTCACTGGAGTGACCCTTCTCTGGTGATTTTTTTGGGGGTGGGGGTGCTGAATCACAAGGATGGTCACACAACGACACCGGACATTTTCTGCCAAGCATGAGATGACCGGGAGCCAATCAGGCTGCTATGAGGTCAAAGCTGTCCCATTGGAAAGATCTTGTGTCCAGGTCCAGACCCTCCAAGGGCCACTAAGTTGGCCTGCATGGGGCCCTTGCACACACCTAGGTGCTGTTCTGAACCCACTGGCTGATCCGAAGTGCGCCTTGCTGGTCCCTAAGCTCAGGCTCCGCCCCTGAATAACAGCTTCAGTGCAGGGATGGAGAGAGTTAATGCCACAAAGCGCTAGGTCACGGGCAGGTGTTGGCTAAGCATGGGTTGTGACACGATTGCTTTGCTGTGGTTCCCTGGGGCTCAGTGGCAGGCCAGGCCCTTTGCCCTACCGGTTTCTAACAAGCTCCCCAAGCGCTCCTGTCCCCTTTCCTCCGTCTGGCCAGTTCCCAGGCTGTTTAGCACTCCTCAGCAGACTCTTGGGGCTCTGGAGCTCTGCCCTGCGGTGCAGACCCCGTTCTCTACGCACAGACAGCCTTCCCTGTGGCCAAAGTGCTTCACGTTCCTCCAGGGCCTTGTTTCCATGCTCAGTGAAAGTCAGTTTTTGCTGTTTGATTTTGCTGTTGTCGTCTTGCTCTGTTTTACTCAGTAAGTAAATAAGTGAGTGTCAGGAAAGCGTGAAATTCTTGATAATCAAGATCGACATTTAATAAAAACGTCTCTTTCTCTGTGGACCACAACAACCCCTCTTCAACATTGTGTCGTCCCCACTGTTCCGTTTAATCCTCTCACCACCTCTTCCAGCCCCCTCAACTCCCACACACCCGAGCTTGATGGACTGAAGAAACGACCAATGAACTGTGCCCACCACCTCCGTAGGTCGGGGCTTGAGAGCACAGTAAGCAGATGGCTCCTTTCTGCTCCGTGCTGTGCTGTCCGTGCTGTCCGAGCTCAGCTGGGAGAACTCAGAAGAGGGCGACCCCAAAGCAGACTTCCTGAAAGGCTTGTCCCCTCTCACAACTGGCAGCCTTTCCTGCAGCTGTCAGTGAGGGACGGGGTGTGCACGTAGCTACCCCATGATTCTGTCTGGGCTGCCTCAAACCTGGTGGCGCGGTTCCAAACATGACGGCTCTTCTGAGAAGCCTTGATGGCACGGCTGTGATCCAGTCTCCAGTATTCAGGGCCTTTGCCCTGAGGGCGTTGCTCAGAGATGGTGCATTTGTCTCCAGCGCAGAGACTTGCCTGATGATGGAAGAAATTCTAAAGCTTCTTCGAGGTTCTTGGGGAGGAGACAGACACTGTACCCCGACAGCCAGAGTGCCAAGTCACACAGGAAGACAGCAGAGTGCCGCTGGAGAGGGCGTTGGGCCTACTGCAGGAAACAAACTACCATACCAACTCTAACTTAAAGTTCTCTTGTGAGTGCTAAGAGGCCCAGGGGTTTCCAGAGGCCTGCTGAAAACCTCCAAACATAGTGAGGTGTCACACAGGAAAATCCAGAAATTAAAAAAAAAAAAAAAAAAAAAAAAAAACCAACGTTACCAACGTCCTGTGGAAAACATGAACACAGAGACTACTCCATGGACTTCTATAGGTTGTCGAGAGCCTTCGGGCCCTGTATATAACTACATGCTTTTGGTTTTGTCGATGAAACTGGAAAGCTATAGTTAAATGGAGATATTGTGTGTTTTATACCTTGTAAAATAAGAGCAGACTGATGGTGGGAACTGTTTTCTCTCAACCAGATGTCCCTGCCCCTGCCTTTACAAAAAGTGAGGCAACAGGGGTTCCAATGAGTGTGCACTTGGGTCTCAGCCCCACGTGCTCTCCTTGTTCGTGCCAGGCTTCCCTCAGGCTACCCTCAGGCTATGCTTTCTGCAAGCCGCTCACTGATTTTCTCACAGTCTGTGGACATGGCCAGTCTCCTCAGTTGTACGATAGAACACTTAGTGAGACCATAGACCGGCCCCAAGTCCATTCTCTGCTTCCTGAAGACCTCAAGCAAACTGCGAATCACAGACTGGGGGTGAAAGTGAAACCCAGTCCTTGCACAGTCAAAATAGATTATAAATGTAATTCTGAAAGGAAAACCAGAAAACTCAAATATGAGCACCCTGAGAAGTATTTAGGTCAGCTTTCTCCTGTGTACGTGGATGTAGCATATACATATCTGTGCGTGCATTGGTATTTGCATATTAAAATACCAATACCTCTTCCTCCTTCTCCCTCTCCTCTAATGCTTCACTTTACTCCCTTGAGACTGAGTCTCTCACTGAGTCAGAAACTCACTGTTTTGTCTTAACTAAGCTGGCTGGCCAGAGAACTCTGGAGATCCCTGTCTCCTGTTTCCCCATTCTCCAGGTACCTGCGATCACATGATCAGGGAGGCCTCAGACTCAGGCCCTCAAGCTTGCACACCAAGCACACCCTCCTCGGCCTTAATCTGTACCTGCATTTACCATGATGCAGTTGGAGTCCCAACTCCACCAGCATGTGCTAAGTGCAGAAGCCTATGCTGCCTGCTGAGGTGTGAGATGTTGGCAGATTGTGTGGCTACCTTATCCTCCAATGGCCTGAGGTTTTGTGGGAGAAGGAGGTAACTGTGCTGTGTACCATGGCTCCTTAAAAATACCAAAGACAACAGGAGGCATTGCCACCTCTTGTCAAAAAGCAACTATCAGTGAATTTTGCTAAGGGTAAAAGTTGACTCCACCGTGAGACTTGCTTTACCTCTCCTGGTCTTGTGTTTTTTCTTTAACCAGCAGGGAAGGAAGCTACTAAGCCATGGCCCTTCAAATACTGACCAATGGCCCTATTAGTTAACCTATTCCACACAGATTCTTTCTATGAAAGTATGGAATTTGAGTAGCTGGTCTCTTATCTACACATGCATTTATCCCCACAGACGCCATACAGGCAACAGATCATAAATCTTTTGCAAAGGGTCTAACAGGGCAGTCATGCCTGCCACCCCGAGAGAACCTTGTTTCTGGAAATAAGCAGAAGCCTCAGAGGACAGGAGGCTGCTGTTTATCATTGTGACTAGGCAGCTCTCTGAAGCCTGAATTGATTGACACCTTCAGTAGGGGGAGGATGCTGGGACACATCTGGTTGCTGACATGAAGTTTTGATGCATGGAGTTTGGGAACTAACATTCCAACATCCTCTGGTGTCCTGGGTACCAAGGGTGACCTGAGCAGCTGAGAGCATTATGTAATCACTGGCCTGGGTGACCCTCTTGCTTAAAACAAGCTTCCGGTCACTCTGTCTTAGGTTGAACCAGCACCTTTTCCCTGCCTTCCTATCCTTACCTCCAAACCCCAGAACCTGCATGCCCACCACACACACACACACACACACACACACACACACACACACACACACACTCACCACAGGCCTCCTAGGTAAGGGCCAGCTAGGTGTATCTAGACTGCTGTGGAAATATTGGCCTTAGGAAGTGGCATTTGGGCACAGTCACTAGATTCCCCACCTTCCAGAGGATATGAAACTCCCTGAGAGTCAGCTCTGAGTCTGCCTGCCCTCTGCTCACCCTTGTATGCATGGTATGTGCCCCCAGGCCGTCTGAATAATTCCCTAGTATGATTTCTCTCATGAAGAACTGGAGACTTACTCAATGTGGTCCCCATCCACTAGCCCCTCCCACATACCCAGAGCCAAGCTGATAGAGTCAAAAAAAAAGCCATGTGATAGCCAGGAACATGTGTCCAAGGAAGCAGCGTCTACACAGAGGGTTCCTGAGTGGCAGAGCGGGGGAAACTTCCTTGCTGGAATCCTGAGGCCACTTCGTGACAACAGGCATCTAAGGCCCTCCAGCCAGCACCCGTGGTCTCAGCTCCAGCTTCAGGCCCAGAACACACTGGAACACCTCAGGCCTAATCAGGGACAGGTTCCAGGGCTCAAGGTATCCCGTGGTTCTCTGGGCGATGCCTTTTAGACCTCTCTGAGAGGTCCTACTCTTCAGATTTCTAAAGCAAAAAAGTCGGGAGAGCAGCGGTGAGGAGCGTAGGGCTGTGACGAAGAAAGCCCCGCCCCACCGCTCCCAGGGCTGCCCTGCCCCTGGGTCCCCGCGTGTCCCCCGCCCTCCCAGTGGCGTGCAGTTACCTGCTTCCAGGCAGGGGGAGGCGGGGCGGGAGCGGGGTGCTCGCCCGTCCCCCGAGCAGCCGCTGTCAGTCAGCGCCGCTGCGCGCCAGCGAGGACGAGCCTCTGGCTCAGGCCGCCAGAGTCTCGCGACCCCGGAACGCAGTACTCGTGCCCCAGCGACCCCGAGCCCAGCGTTGGGTTCCTTCTGCTGGGCTCCCGGGCCCCACTTGGCGTCCGATCCGCAGGCAGCACCGGTAAGTGATCATTAGCTGGGACGCGTGGAGCGGCCCTGGTGCCTTTGTCTCGGGGCCCCTGCGAGCGGGAGACCCCAGTACGGAGTCAGACTCCCAGAGAGGCGAAAGAGGGGGCACCCCGTGAAGACAGCAGAAATCTATTTCCCCTTTTTCTGGGCCAGGAGCGCCTGGGTCACACCTGACCAGAGGTGCAGGTGGCCCGGCAGGTGGCAGCTAGGCGACCTCCGGGACCCGACACCACGTCGGCAGCCCGGATCTTTCTTAGAAAGGGTGGTCGTGAGTATAGACTCAGGTCCACACCAGTGGAGACTGGAAGCCTAGGGGTATACGGGGGTGGTTCCAGCCAAGCTTTGAGACCCCGGGGTCGCTGAAACTCTTGAGGCCTAGGCACGGCGGGGGGAGGTGGGAGGAGGAGTTTAGGGGGAGGAAGTGACTTCTGTCTAGAGATACAGCCCTCAGCTACGGAGAGGGGGTCTGATGGGCTCTGAGGGACACTAGGGGTCCATCCAAGCCTGAGGTGCCTGCTGATCACATACCTGCTGCCCAGCGGGCGATCCCTGCCCTGCCCTTCCCCATGAGGAGAAGCAGTTTCCCTTTGAGCAGAGGGCGGCGACGACAGGCACTTGTCCAGGCTTCCGCCTTTCTTCTGGGCCTGTCTCAGGCTCCTGGGCCCTTGGACACCGCGCGCAGCCCCCAACCCACCCGCCCACCCGCAGCCACCTGCTGGCACTGGCACTGAGTCCCGCCTGGCCCGATCTTCCCGCGGTAACTTGATCTCCTGGTCCTGAGAAAGCGCGGGGTCCCAGTGGCCCCCCGGGGGACAGTCCTCCGGTTCTGTTATGATTTGTTGTAAACTCTGGTTTTGAGGGCACTGAGTACCGCGCGACCCCGCTTGGGATTTTGAAATGGTAGTCCAGCACCCTGGTTTGGAACATAGAGCAAGGGCTGGACGAGAGTTCGGTTCTCCGAGGATCAGATCTCCTTGCTGTTTGCCAGCAGGACAGCTGCTGGTCCACACAACACACCAGAGTGGGTCTGCGTGTTGGGGAAAGTCTTGGAACTGGGGGTGGGAGACAAACATCAGACAGACGTCATCTCTGCCTGCACACACACAACTAGAACGACTCTTTCCGAGGAAGAAAACCTTAGTGAGGTCTCACTTAAGAACTGTGGTTTTGGAGAGTCTTATCTAGCTTCGTTCAAAGGACCACCCACTCACTATCCATGGCTCTCGAAAATAGTTTACCCTGCCAACACCTCTGGGGTGGGGGTGGGCACCTGGGGTCCTGGGACGAAGCCATCCCAGGCCAGAGGACCTGAGAAACGGAGGCCGGTAGTGTGCGCTCAGAAAACTAAGTGTACAGGTGCACACCAGCCCAGCTCGTGTAGCCATCCAACCGCTAGATTCTCAGAAAGCCGAGAGAGAAAATACAGTTTAAACGAACCATGAACATAAGATGCAGATTCTAAGGATTTAATGTTCCAACGTGACTACTTTTTATCAAGTTGAGATAAAAAAAAAAAACCTAGTATGTTCAAATCCATTTTGTAATTCCATTTAATGCCTGTCTAGATGTAGAGTGTTGGTTCTTTGTGGAAATGGTGTGTGCGTGTGATTTCTTTTTTTAAAAAAGAGATGTGTGAACACAGAAAAAGAACACAGCCCCATCTTTGAAGGATGTTCGGATTTAGACTGATTCTGGGGTGCTGGGGCTCGCTTTGTTGCCTCTTCGGGTTCTTTGTGATTTTAATCTTTAGATTACATTTATTTATCTACATGTATGTGTGCACGAACATGTGTGTGGAGGTCAGAGGATGACTTGCAAGGAGTAAGCTCTCCTTCCACAGTGTGGGCTCTAGGGACCAAATTCAGGTCATTAGCCTTGATGGCAAGAGCTCTACCCCGGGACCCATCTCACCGCCCCCTCTCTGCCCCCCTCTCCGGGTTCTTTCAAACAAAGCCAGCAGCTGCCTTCCCAATAGCAGGTGGTAGTGACTGGCCACTCGCTAACCACTAGGCTCCCTGCCGAGAGCAGCTAAGGACTGCATTTACTGCTTAACGGCCCTGGAAGAGCCCATCCCCCTTCATTACATTCATTGCCTTGAAGAGACAGAAGGAAGGTGCCTCTGTGAGGTTGCCACCTGGGCCCATTTGTCCCCTCAGGCCACTTGAAGGTACCCTCTTCCTTTCTTCTTGAATATCTACCACTCTGAGCTAGAAAGAGAGATGGTTCTGTGGATGAAGATGTCTGACTGCTCTTGGGGAGGGCTGTAGTTTGGCTCCCAGCCCCCACCTCAGTTGGCCCACAGTTGATTCTAACTCCAGCTCCTGGGAATCCAGCACCATCAACTGGACTCTGAGGACATCAGCGCTTAACACGCACATACCCGCACACAGACGTACATACACACAGTACCAAAAACAAAATGTCAGCCTGCCACTAGCGCACGGCCATGCCCCATTAAAACGTCCAGTTTCCATCTCCAGCTGCCTGAGCCCAGGGACACCCAACCTTGTTGATATCCCTTGGTCGCTTTCCTCCCTTTACTGCTGTCAGTGAAGAGGAAAAGCAAGTGTCCTGTGGGTCAGCATTGCTCTGTAGAGAGGAGCTCTTGCCTGTCCCTTTGAGTGTACTAGGGGAGGTCTGGAGGGAGAGGTAACACAGCGGGAGCCCCGTGCCTACCAAGCAGAAATGACCAACTGCTAGAGCCTTCTCCCAGGAAGGTTCTCTTTGTGGAAATCTGTGCTGGGAAGACTTGAACCTTGGAAACAGTCAGCCGTTGAGGCCTGTTAGCCATCCAGTTTGATCCTTTTGGAGGCAGCAGCTCCAGCACATGGGAGCCTGCCTGCGCTTAGATCAGGCTGACAAACAGGTAGCAGGACTCTCAGGGGCGCCCCCCACCCCCACCCCAACCCCCACCCCCAGGCTGCTGAGGGCAGGGCTTTCTTCTCCAACTGCTTCTGCTGGCTACTCAGAAGATTTAAAGATGTGGTTCCACGGTTTTGAAGGTTCTTCTGCTCTGGGTCTTGTAAGCAAAACTGAGAAGCTCTGGGGTCAGTATTATAAAAATGAGAGAGGGGGAGGGAGACAGAGAGAGAGGAAAGGAGAAGAAAGTCAATGGGCTGTGGTGTACTTCAGCTGGTAGAGCCTTGCTTAGCAAGCACAAGACCCTGGGTTGGATCCCCAGCAGCCTGGTACCCCAACACTTGGGAAATGAAGGCAGGGTGATCAGAGTTCAAGGTCAACCTCGGCCCTGTAGGCCAGCTGAGCAACTTGAGGCACGAGACTCCGTCTCTAATAAAAGACAAAAATAAATAAAAGAGATGTCTGAAGAACAGAATGAACACAGCAAGCTCAACTTCTGGGACACATGACAGTAGATGTGTGACTGGACACTCTGAGGTCTAAGAGATCAACCCCAAACAGATTAATAAGGTATGAAAAGAATTTCAGCCCACAGCTAATCAGGGGAAAAACTAAAGCAGTGATAAGATACAGTTTCCCGTTCCTAATGCCAGGGAAAATTCTTAGATCCTGACTGTGCCAAGTATGAAGGAAGACGTGGAGAGAGGGACTCGCATTAGCGATTGGATGTGTGAGCAAGAGATAAATGTTTTACTGGATGACCCAGAAAAGCTGACGTTGGATATGCCCAAAACACACTCTCCAGAATAGAGCCCTAACCTTAACCCTAACCCCAACCCCAACCCCAACCCTGACCCTAACCTTCAGAATGACGCACAAGATCGTGTGTATTCAGCTGAGACAATCTGTTAAAGTTTTCTGTTTGGGGATAATAGCAGCCCTATTGTAACTACAAGGTATCACATAGAGAGCTGGGGCTGGAGTGGGTGGATGTGGCTGTAACATTCAGGAGGATGGTGAGTTGCCCACAACTCCCTGGGCTACATAGTGAGACTCTGTCAGAAAAGAGTGAAGAAAAAAAAAACGATGAAATGAAGGGAGAGAGGGAGGGAGGGAGGGAGGGAGGGAGGGAGGGAGGGAGGGAGGGAGGGAGGGAGAAGGTAGAAGAAAATAATACAGAACTTACTCACGAACACACCCCTTGCCTTGTCTCCCCAACGATAACATCTTCCAGACTACAGCACAGGACTCAACCAGGAGTTTAGCTTCGACACCAACCATTAAACTTCCTCAGACTGCATGCTCCACCGGTTCCCACACCAACACCCCTGTGCCCCCGTCTCCGTGTCTCTACATCTAGCTGTGTCTGTCTCTGTGTGCCTCATGCCTGTGTCTGTGTGTTTGTATCTGTGTGCATCTGTGTGTGTGTTGTGTCTGTCGGGATGCATGTGGTGTCGCCGTGTAGAACACCTGACTGCTAACACCATCCAGGAGGAGCCCCAGTGCCATCTCTGTCTGCAAGCCCCCACGCTGTTCTTCGTGGGTGAAGCCAACTTCATTCCCCTCCCTCAGTGCAGGCTGTTCCTCCGTTTCTCTGGCGCTGTCGTCTCTGTACAAAGGCATCGATGTGGTGCCTCCTGGCTCAGCAGTTTCCCTCAATTGGAGTTCCACCATCAATCACACGGGTGCTTGAGTGCTCATGCCATGATGTATTCTGTGTTGTTGCTGTGGCCTTCCGGGTGCAGATGCTCCCCTGTCCAGACTCCTTGGACAAAGTGTTTGGGTCCTTTCAGAATGGAGTTACTGCGCACAAACTGCGCCGAACGTCCACCATCGCTTGTGTGAACGTAGCTTTCATACCACTGGGATAAACGCCCGAGAGTGCAGCTGCTGGAGCTCGTGGTGATCACCTGTTTAATTGTCTAAGGGATGGGCATCTCATTCCCAGGATGCTGTGACATTCCACATGCTACTCAACGCTGTCTGAGAGCGCGGATCTCACACACATTCAGGATTGTCACTGGTTTGGGGTTTACTTTGCTGTTCTGACATACAGACGGGACAGTCCAGGGTGGCTGTGACCTTGTCAAAGATCAAGTGTATGCATTCGCCATCCGCAAGTCCTTCGTCAAAGGGGCTCCTTGTTTCTTTCCCTCGCTGTTTGGATCAGATGTGTTGTTTCTATTACTGCTTCCTTTGGCTCTCTCTTCTGCTGTGGAGACCGTGACTTCTGGCTCCTTCCTGACAGTTTCGCCAGCGTTCTCGTCTCCTCCACAGGATTGCTCAGAGAGAAAGTTGGCTGTGATCATTGCTATGTGCAACTCGGGGAATTCCTTTTCCCTTTAGTGGTTGGCAGGTTGGGGATTTCTGTTCCTTTGTTGTGTTTCTGATGTAAAGCCTTAAGATTTATTCACTTTGCAGGGTAGGGTAGTATGTACCTTTAAACCCAGCACTTGGGACGCAGAAGCAGGGGGACATCTGTGAGCTGCAAGTCAGCCAGAGGTGCACAGTGAGACCTTATCTCCAGACAAAGAAACGGAAAGGAAGAAGCCAGAGACTTACCTACCTGTCTCAGGCCTAGAGGCCCCTTCGCTTCTCTTTTTTTGTTTCAAAGACCAGGTTTAGTTTCTCATTTCACACTTTAGCCTGCGATCCGTCTTTAGTAACTTTTGTGTAAAGTATGAAGTTTAAGCAGAGGCCTTTGTTATAGTACCTTCCAGGTTTAATGAAAAACTGAAAACATAAGCCAGGCAGGGTGGCGCACGGCTTTAATCCCACCCAGCACTTAGGAGGCAGAGACAGGCGGATCTCTCTAAGTTATAGGCTAACCTCTTCTTCATAGTCAAGTTCCAGGTTAGCCAGGGCTACAGAGTGAAGCCTTGCCTCACAAAGAAAATAAAAGACAGACAAGCAACGGAAGAAATGTTTTTGTGTCTTTATCTTGTCATGTTGTTTTGGCTAGACCCTTGAGTGCTGTGCTGAATAAGATTCGCAGGACTGGCCGGAGAACAGAGCGGTCTGTTTCCTTTGATTCGTTATTTGTAGGAGCAGAAACTGTCTACCTCTCAGCTGTGCACATCCTTCTGGCTTAAGTAAGGTGAGGCTTCTTGGTGCTCTCACTCACACTGCATAGCAGCCCTGCAAATGTGTGTCCCACCTTTGGGAGAGCCAAGTGACAGTTACCCTTTCAAACCTGGGGAGATGAAGCCTATCTAGAGACTTTCCTGTGGGATTTGTTTCCCCTCTGCTCTTCTGACCTGGAAACCTGGAGCTCAAGAAGTCAACACACACACACACACACACACACACACACACACACACACACACACACACGCATGCACACACACGCGCACACACACACGCACACACGCACGCACGCACCCTGCCCATGACTTGGATCATCTTTCCTCCACATTAGGGACGGTATTGCCATTCTCTGAGCGCAGTCCCTGCTCTGATCACAGCCCTGTCTTCTGGTGAAGAAGGGACCGACCGGCCTGCCCTCATTGTGTTTCTCTTCTGGGGTTGTCTATAACCACCTTTTGCTGAAAATTCTTATTAAATGCCTCGCCTGCAGCCTTCTCCCTGGTACGTTCTCGCACAGTCCTGATGACTGGGCCAGGAATGCAGCCTTTGGACCACTGGTCTAACTAAAAAGAGGAAATGTATAGACACGACCCACGCATCCAGCTCTGTTCAGCTGATCTGAATGATTCCACATGAGCTCAAACGCTGTCTCAGTGTCATTAAGACACGCTTTGCGTATCCCTACAGAGTGGAATTTTTGTAGAAGTGTTGATGTAGTGGTTGGTAACATATTATGCTAACAATGTATTCGCATTTCTGACATTCATTTCCGATTCTCTATCCATACTTGGTCAATATTGCCTATCCATGCATTGTTGCTGTAACTCACGGGGCACAGTGTGGGTAATCACACCCTTTGATTCCTCATTTGCTTGAGGGCTACGCAAAGCCGTTAGCTAAAATTACAGAAGCTCACTCCTGGTTTGCAACAGGACAGCAAAGGCACAGTTCCTTTATGGAGGGCCAGCTATCTTCTGGACACGGTGCAGTGTATCTCAGGTTGCATAGAGGGAAAGTGGATGGAGTTCTTGCCTTTGGATGATTGTGGTTTTCTTAGGAAACTTAGAAGCTCAGGAACAAGTTTCCCAAAGCAAAGCACTTGCTGACCTCCCTGCAGCGTGTTCAGACTGTCCCCCATGGGGCTTCTAAAGCAGAAGGACTGCTCTGGCTTCTCAGGGACTGAGGCTACTGGCCTACACCCCAGGTCCAGCCTTCAGCAGACACCAGCTGATGATGAACCGTAGGTTCATGCCCTCTGCTCCTCTCCATGGACTCTCCAGGTCTGTTAGCCTCCAAGAGTCCCCTCATGAACATCCTCAAGCTCATTCTGGGACTCCTAGTTCATTCCTGGCAGAGATATGGTGGCTTCATGTCCCTGTTTCTAGGCTGCATTTGTAGGGTGGCTCTTGTGGGATGGAAATGCAGTTCAGTCGGTACAGTGTTTGCCTTAAATGGGTGAGGATCCATCCTCAGTACCACAGGTATTGTATGGTGCTAAAGGTCTGTAACTCAGCCCTCAGACATGAAGGCAAGAGGGTCAGAGGTTCAAGGTCATACTCTGCTACACGGCAACTTCAAGGCCAGCCCAGGATACAAGACGCTTTTGCCCGCAAAGGAAGAGAGAAATGCGGCCATTTCCCTGTGTTCCCACACACACACACCATTCTGGAACAGTCCATGTGTTTTACTCACTACAGCATGAACCACCGCAGAGCCCTGGTATCTGCTGCATAAGCAGGTGGCCTTGCTACATTTGATCTCGCCCTACAGAGGATGCCCAGCAAAAGCCTGCACTATACAGAAATCAGACACCTAAACCTGCCTTCTGCCTCTAGAAGCCAGAAGAAGGTTTAGGGCACAGTCTGTCACCTTAAAAGACCAGGCACATTAAATCAATGGTTAAAAATTCCAGAGTGTAGGAAAAGATGATTCTCTCATATTTTAGGAGGTAGATTTCCTTTTTTTGTTGTTGGATTGAGTTTTGTGGTGGTGATGGTGGTGTGTGTGTGTGTGTGTGTGTGTGTGTGTGTGTGTGTGTGTGTGTTTTGTTGTTGTTGGTGGTGGTGGTTTGTTTTGTTTTGTTCTTGAGATTGGCTCTCATGTAGTCTAGGTTGACTTCAAACCCACTATAGAGGAACAGGGGTAAGGATGGGGATGGCCTTGACCTCCTGATTCTCCTTGCTACTGCCAACTTTCAAGTGCTGGGATTACAGGCATGTGTTACCATTCTCCTGTGTGCATGTGTGTATGTGTGTGCGGTAGGACAGCATGCATGTAGGAGTTGGGGTGTACATGCATTGGGTATGGGAGTGAAAGGTCTGGGGGAGGTTCTTGGGGTGCCTGTTTGTGGAATGGGGGGCAGTACTGCTGGTCGTTTTTATTTCGAGGTCTGACGACAATAGCCTTGGGGTGTCCTGAAGCGTAGCGTGAACACTAGCTGAAACTGCTGTCCTAGGGATAGCAAGAATATACACCAGATGTCAGAAACAGGCGTGGTGCATGCACCGCATCACATGTCACTGCACACGGCAGTGTCTGAAGCACTGAGCTGTACAGGGAGATGGCGGTTCTAATTAAATTATCATCTCCATGTGTCCAGGCCTATTGCTGTAGAGAGGAGGATTTAAAGCAGACGCTAAAAGCCAGCCCTGCTTGCTTCCAGACTGTTAGTTGTCAACTGTTAGAGACGGGGAGGTCGGACACAGAAATGCAGAGATCAGGGTAAGGTCTGGAGGCAAGTAAGTAGATTAGATAGATAAAGAAATCACGGGTAGAATAGATAGATGGATGGATGGATAGATAGATAGATAGATAGATAGATAGATAGATAGATAGATAGATAGACAGAGATAGAGATAGATAGATATTGATAGATGATAGATAGATAGATAGATAGATAGATAGATAGATAGATAGATAGATAGATAGATAGATATTGATAGATAGATGATAGGCAGATAGATAGATGGTAGATAGATAGATACACACACACACACACACACACACACACACACACACACACACACCAGAGTAGACAGATGACAGAGAGATGAATACGTAGGTAGAAATAAGATGATTGACAGATAGGTAATGAAAATGAATAGAAGATAGATATAGATTAATAGATAATAGATCGATCAATAGATAGATAGACAGGCAGACCGACAGGCAGACAGACAGACAGATAGACAGATAATGCACACACACACACACACACACACACACACACACACACCCCCGATACCTCACCGAGCCCCAGTCTTCAGGACGTCACTGACTGGTCCTCCCCACACAGGTAGAGTTTTCAAGACTCGGCCTTCATCCCACATTCAGAGGTTTGCACTTGACCTCTTTCTACTGAACTAACCTAAGTACTGGGAGCCAGAGGGCTACTCTGAGGCCTGAGGGCTGCCCTCCAAGCCCAGCATCAGCCAGGCCTTCTCTATAGAAGGCTGTTCCCAGCCGCTGCCTCCAGAGTCTTCTGAAGGCTATTGATGTGAGGCGTTCAGAGCTCCAGGACTCTCGTGGGGTCACTGCCAGGTAAACCCAGTGAAAATCCACAGTCCCTCAAACCAAAGGTCGTATGGAACAGCAAGGCCGGCCACTTACTCTATGACAGGATGGCGGGGAGCTCATGGAACTGACTTAAACTCTGCTGAGAGTGAAAAACAGACCTGGCGTATGGCCGAGTCCCCTCCATCCTATAGTCAAACCGCACACCGAATCGTCAGAAGGCATAGCCGCCTGTTCGAGGCAGATCTGGAGACTTGAAATAAGAAAGTGGACAGAGAATAAGGGTGGGGAGCCTCGCCCAGCAGTGTCTGCAGGCTTTGAGAAGGAAAACAGCCCCATCTGAGGTCTCTGAACTGTGGCAGCCACACGCTGCACCTTGCCCAACATCATCACACCCTGTCCCTTTTGAAGTTGATCACGTGTCTGCAGTCCCCCGGTGTCACAGCTGGTCACAGCTGTGCCAGTCGCTCTGTCATCGACTGACCCAGTTTTTGATGCTTATGTTTTAACAAGGTCTGGCTGGAGTCTCAGGAGAGTGTGTTCCCCACACTAGGACGAGGGGAAAAATAACTCATTCCTAGAAGCATCCTTCCCCCACAACTCTGACTGAATTAACATTTGTTGACTGAGACGCCGGGATTGGGACTTTCAGAGTGCAGACACATTTAATGGCAAGTGCTCCTTTTTGAAAGGCACAGTCCCACCTTTGGAGACTGGAGGTCTCCTCGCAGCCCTGCACATAGGGGTCTAAGCCTGACCCTGACAACGGCCACCAGTTAGCACTTCTGAGGTGCAGGCACATGCTCCTTCCCTCCTCCTCTGCCTCACTGGGTTCTGGCAAGTAAGGTGTCAGCCCAACAAGAGGGAGGGCAGGTTCGTCGGCCTTGAACACTCAGAATGTCTCTCCTTTGTACTGGCACCTACCTTGCCACCAGTCTCGTTTCCCGTGAGTGCTCCCTAGGAGCAGAGTGAGTGCTGACGAACACCTGCTTAAATAGAGGTTTCTGCTCCCCCTCAGCTACTGCTCTCTCCCCTACTGTGGTAAGGTTGCACAGATCTCACTGCCCCTGTAGTTCCTGGTCCTCATAGCACGTGTCATTGGTCCTCACAGGACCCAGACTGTGGTTCTCCTAGTATCAAACCCTGGCTCTCACAGTAGCAAGACTCTGGTGTTTACACTGTCCAGTCCCTGGTGCTCCCATCCCCTCTTGTTTATGTACTGTTTAGGTCTAATGCCATGCTACAACTCAAGGGGTAGGCTGACACTTGTGAAATATGTAAGCATCTCCTTCCTCCTGCCCTCCCCCGCCTGTGTGTGTGTGTGTGTGTGTGTGTGTGTGTGTGTGCGCGCGTGCCCACACACGGGTAGGAGAAGTGACTTTAGAATTTCGTTTGGACTCCTTTTCATTCACCGGACTGAGCACCTACTATGAGCTACCACAATTCAGGGTGCTAAGGACCCTGCAGTGCAAAAAACTAGGGCCCACTTTGCTCTCTTCCCATTGAGGTGACGAGAGAGCGAAGGCCCCGGAAATTATCATAGAGCGGTAGCACCCAGAGTCTGCTTAGTAACACTTGAGGCTGGGTGTTTGCAGGACCTGTGGTGGTAGAACCTGGCTTGGAGGACTTGCTGGGTCTTTCAGACCCAAGGTCGAATGGAGCCAGTCTAGAGCTGCCTCCTGGGTTCTCCAGGTCTTCCCTGCCCTCCATTATGGGATGGGCCTGGCACAGTGGCAGGCTGGGAAAGCAAACACCTGTTCCCTCTGCCGGTGCTTGACCTCTCTGCTCTCTGGCCCTGATCACTTGGCAGACACTGTGACATTGACTGTCCTTGCCTCTCACCTTGGACTTGGCTTCCAGCATCGTGAATCCAGTGTCAGCAGCTGACACCATGCAGACAACGTTGCTGACACCTCCTCAGGAAATGCTGTGCTTCTAAAGATACCCCTGTCCCTGAGCATTACCAGCGAGTTCACACCTAACCCGACAAAAAATCAGAGCAGAGTATAGGAGATGGGAGCTGAGTCTGCCAAACCCAGTCCCCATGTTCTGAGAAAAAAAGCTGGACCACACTCAAAGAGACCAGGGGACTGCCAGTGACAGGAACGGGTAGAATTCAGGCCACTTGCTCCAAGGCCATTTCCTCCTGCTCCACCACACACCCATTTAAATAGATTCTGCTGCCTTTAAAACACACACACACACACACACACACACACACATGTGCACACACACACTCTCTCACACACACATACATGCATTCACACATACACGCACACACACACACTCTTACATACACGTGCACACAAACATGTACACACTCACTCTCACACACACTCACACACACTCACACACACGTGCATGACTGCACACACATGTGCACACACTCTCACACACATGCATTCACACATACATGCACACACACACTCTTACATACACATGCATACAAACATGTACATACTCACACACACACTCACACATACACACTCACACACACATACACACACTCGCACAAACACACATGCACATACACTCTTATTACATACACATGCACACAAACATGCACACACACACTCACACACACACTCTCACAAACACACACACATGTGCGCACACAGACTCACACAATGCATTCACACATACATGCACACACACACTCTTACATACATGTGCACACAAACATGTATACACTCACTCTCACACACACACTCACACACACTCTCGCACAAACACTCACACACACACCACTTGGCTTTCACGACGGGGATCAGTGATTATGTACAGATTTTGTGATTTGGAGAGGGATGATCCCAGTTTACCAGGCAAGAGGCGGGACTGACAATTCACCCTGCCAAGATGTCCGCATTTCTCAGGCCAGCTTCTTCCAGTTGCTATGTACGACAAACATGCCCTAATCATCTCGATTTCTTTAGAGCAGTAAGATCACAGAACCTCAGTTTCCTGACACTCTGGTCCTCAAAAGGACCCTCACCCTTTTAGACCCAAAGGCATTATTTAAACCTCATGGGACATGCAGAAAACACTTGAAGCTCGGACTCAAGGGACAAGCTCCTCAGCCCTGGCTGTGTCTGGTGAGAACTGAACTCTCTTCCTTTTCCTAACACTCCAGGGCTTTGTTAATTATCCAGTTAAGCCCATTTTTCAATAACTATTCGAAAAGGCATCTAATTTCATGGCGCATTTTTAGAATGTTTCCTTATGGGGCTAAAAGGATGACTCAGCAGTTAAAAGCACTGGCTACTCTTCCAGAGGACCCGGGTTCAATTCCCAGCCCCAATATGGTACCTCATGACTCCAGTCCTGGAGAATTCTACATCTCTTCTGTATTACCCTAGCACCGGGCACATAGTACACAATCATACAAGCAAGAAAAAAGAAAACACTCATGCACAAGGAATCAATTTTAAAACAACAACAAAATATTTCCTTATTTGTTGACATCTTGAGATTTTTTTTTCCCCCATGAAGGAAAGGGAAGATTGTCAGTCAGGTCAGTCATGTTACAAGTAGGTTTGTGAAATGCAGGCGGAAGCGTCTCCTCTAACTTTTCCTCAGAGCTCCTTTTCTTAGTCTAAGGCTGGCACCCATCGGACCCCTCTGTAACTCCAAGTCATCTGGTCCGCCTGTGCACTTGAACAAAGTCCCCGAAGGCAGCGTTCTGCACAGGACTCAGGAGCGGGGCCCAAGTGGGCCATAGGACACTTCTGTCCTGCTCTGCCTGCGACTGCTGTGTGGACTTCTGCCAGTCAGTGTCACCAAACCTCACCCATGTCCATGCCTAAAACATATAGGTTGCATAAGGAAGAAAGAGTTCAGGCAATCCAGCACATGATAAGTGAGGCCAAGGTAGGGTACACCCGGAGTCCTTTAAAGGCCATTGCCACTGGCTTTATAATCTGATGTGTAGTGTGTGTGTGTGTGTGTGTTTGTGTGTGTGTGTGTGTGTGTGTGTGTGTGTGTGTGTATACCAGAGGTCACTGAGTGTGTTTCTCCATCCCTGTCCTCCCATGTTTGGAGACAGAGTCCCTCCATGAACAAGAGACTCGCGGCCTCAGCAGGACTGTCTAGCTGGCGAGCGTTAGGGAACACTGGCGTCTTTGTCTTCCCAGCTTTGGGATTACAAGTTTGCAGCATCACGCATCACTTTTTCAGTGGGTTCTGGGACTCCACACTCAGACTCTCATGCTTGGGCAGTAAGCCCTCTACTCCCTGAGCTGTGAGCAGACGTCTTTATCATTCTGTCACATCTTAGGAAGACTAGCTCACAAATAAATTGCATGCCTTTGTGAAAAGGAAGGGCTCTTAGGAGACGGGTTAAGCCATTTCTCCAAGGTCACCATGGGTTGACGGCTTCTTATTGCATTCTTTTCCCTGATTATGATCTGAAAGGCTCTGGAAAGTTCCAGAGAGTCCTAGAAGGAAGTTATTCAGTAAAATACCACCTATGCCTGTAGGGACATGGCACCCATCAGGAGATGGGCTCCAAGCCAGGTCTCCCATGAGACTCTGATGACGTCACGGCGTGGCATAGACCAACAACTCCGGGATGCTGTCATCTTGTTTCAGAGAAGGCAAGTCTGTGTTCAGCACAGCCCAAACTCTAGGTCACCTGAGGTCACCTGCAAACTGTGACCAGTGCATGAGCCAGCTCCATAAGTCACGATAAGAGGCTGAGCTGGAGGAAGGCAAGTACCACAGACAAACATAGCTCTCTTGGCTGTCACTGATACACCATGCCCGGGGTGTGTATGGCTTCAGTAATTAGCACGTTGTGCTTCAGTCGTGCCAGACTTGTCATAGATATAGTGTGACTACCGACCATTTTGAGAGGGAGATGATAGAAGATAAAGTTGGAGTCGGCACGGAGGGGAGATCCCGTACCAGGGCCTCATTCATGTCCTCGTGCCTGCATTCATTACCGGCACTCCATGGCACCACCAGGAAATGGAGCGTGCCACCTGGGCGCTCCTTACAGATAAGGAGTAACTGGCACCAAGTCCCCAAAGCATGTCAGGGTGCTGCCCTAGCTTGTCGGTTCCTAGAGCCCGGGGTGTTTCCTCTCCAGTACCATCCCAACCGGGGTGGGGCATCTGTGCAGTGCATGCTTGGGATGCAAAGCATACCTGTGACCCGGCCTCACGGAAGCCAGCAGGGTGGGACATTTCTTCCTCATGGCCAGTTCAGACAGTCATGACTTAGGAACTATCCGAGATGGCATGGGAAGGGCGCACAACTGCAGATACCTGGGTGACTCGTCCTTCCCAGGAGTCAGGCCCCCAGGGGTGTGCTGCCCCAGCCTGTTTGATCTCACAGACCTAGCAGCTTCCTGGTGACCCTGTTATTTTCCCTTGGAGAGTTCCATATCTTCCCGTGGAAGCCCCAAGGCCCGGAATCCTTTCTAACCTTATAGATACAGGTACAGAAATCTCAAGCCGGAGTCGTCCGTGGAGGGGTCTCAGGAAGTGAAGCAAGCACGTGTTTGCCACACAATCATGAGAGCCTGAGTTCTGTCTCCAGAGCCCATGCGTAGGTGGTGTGCACTTGTAATCCCAGCACTGAGGAGGTGGAGAGAGGCAGATCTCTAGGGCTCTTGGAAGAGTCAGACCAACCTAATCCCTGAGCCCTAGGTCCTAGGGAGAGACCTGGTTTCCAAAAACAAGGTGGAGAATGCCTGAGGAATAATGTCTGAAGTTGACCTCTGACCTACACACACACACACACACACACACACACACACACACGGATGCATGAACATGCACACACACACATACACACATTTACACACACTCCTGCCTGTGCATGTGTGCACATATACACATAGCCCTGTAGCTGACCTTGCAGCCTGAGCTGGAGGGAACTGGCAGTGCGGTCTCTAGCAAGCTCTGTACTGTGAAGGACGTCCTGAGAGCGAGCCTGCAGCCTCAGGACCAGAAGTCTGCTGATTCACTCTGGTGATACTTCACCAGAATCAGCTGATGCTCTCAAGTGATAAACTCAAGGGGTGGAAGGAAACCAGGTTTCCACAGATTCCATTTTTCTGCAGTTCTGGAACATTCCTCTAAAGTGAATTTTAACAACCTTCAGACAGCGTTCTGTGCTGTAGACATACTTAAACCCAACAAGTCTCAAAAAGACAGACGAGCAGTAAGCAGATGGATGTATTCCCTGACACTCCTGGGTCCAGAAGGAGAGACCCAGAAGAGAAGCCATCACTGAGACATATCCTTGGCTGGGAGGATGTGGGCAAAGGACGGAAGGGAGCCACATAGGAAGCAGCTTGGACCCAAGTGCACGCGCGCGCGCGCGCGCGCGCACACACACACACACACACACACACACACACACACAGAGAGAGAGAGAGAGAGAGAGAGAGAGAGAGAGAGAGAGAGAGAGAGAAACAGAGACAGAGACAGAGAGAGACTCTGAGTCTGTGCAGGACAATGGGGGAGGGCTAGAACCAGCCAGAGGCAGGAAGAGGACCTGCCCTGTCTGCTGTTTCCCAGTGATAAGCAGTGTCACTCTGCTGTGGAGGAGACCACAGTTCAAAGAGCCAGAGACGGGGTAGGTAAGGAGGAAGACTCAGGAACAGAAGAGACGATTGTTCCTACAAGGTAGAGGTGCTGGGACAGGGACACAGGCCTCTTAGCCCTTAATGAATGCAGGTTCCTGACTCTTACAAGACTGAGGTGTGGTGTGTGTACCAGACTGGATGGGGTGCTCATGAGCCAACAGCCAGCTGCTACTTCTTGGTTAAAGTAAGTTAACCTTACAAAGTTCGCCTCTCCTGGAACTGTGAATCAGTCAGTCCATCGTGTGTGTGTGTGTGAGTGTGTGTGTGTGTGTGTGAGTGTGTGTGTGTGTGTGTGAGTCCATGTGCTAGGAGTGTATATAGATTATGTCTGTATGTGTCTGTGTGTATATATATACATTCATGTCTTTGTGTATGTATATGCATCTGTGTGAATTTATGTCTATGTACATGTGGTACATGTGCATGTCTGACTGTATGTCTGTGTGTGTGCATGAATGCATGCACGTGCTGTCTAGCTGTCTTTTTGGTGATGCTGCTTTGCTAGCTGTTTCTGTGCTCCAAGCACAGGATGTTACAAGAATGTTGGTGACGGAGCAATGATTTCATGGGTGCTGACAAGAGTGGGAAGCAGAGGAGAGAGATGAGACACAGAAAGAAAGAGACAAAAACAGAACAAGACAGGCTCAGAGGGGACACCAAGGACTAGGCCTGGCCACTCAGCATATGTCCCCTTGAGATCTTTTATTTCACCCATGCCCCCTGCTCTACTGGGTTCCTTCCCTGTTTTTCTTTAAAAATCAAGGAAGCAGCACCACCTGGGTCTCCCATGTGGAGCTGAGTCCACGTCCTGGGCGGGGCTTATTTTATCTGCTAAATGAGTCACCTGAGAAACTACCCCGCTTAGTCCAGGCCACAATGTCAGTCTACAGCCCTGAGGGTTCTTGAGGGGAATAGGAGTCTCTATAGGAGGTCATGGACCTGCTGAACCTGGCACGCAGGAACCCGGTACACAGGAAGAGTTCTTGCTGCAGAGTCTAACAGGAAGCCCCCTGTCCTGCAAAGGGAAGATGCTAGACTTCTGAAATGTCCCCTCTCCAACCTACATTTCCTTTAGTCATTTCTGGAACGCTAGTCTCTGTTTTTTGACTAAACTCTACCCATGTTTTCTTTAGAAGTCTTCTGACCCATGCAGTCTACACTCTGCTTTCCTTCAGTGGAATTCTAGATCGGCGTCTGTCTCCTCCTGAGACAATACCACAGCGTTCCCATGAGTATACGTCCCACCACCACCGCTAAGAACTGTCTCTAAGAACACGTGGTCGAGGGATAGGAAGCAGAGCAGTGAAGATATCTAAATCCACAAAGGCCAGCAGCCACGCATGGCTGGTGATAAAACTCACCAGCTGACTGTTGAGAATGTGGCTTCGGGGACTTGAAAAAAGCAGAGAAAGGAGCCCCTCTAGAGGGATTTAAGCAGAGAAAGGAGCCCCTCTAGAGGGATCTGAAGGTGTTGACAATGTTTACTCTCCCCTTCCTACTGGGGTAGCTTTATCAAATCCGTCTCGGTGGCCACGCTTTGGGGGAGAGCATCCTGTGCGTGCTACAGTCCACAAATACAGAAGGCTGGTTTATTTGGTGACTCATGGAGACACAGAACAAACGCTTTACAAGCACTTGCCGAAAACAGAGAGTCCCTTGCCAGGACATGATCACATGCAACGGCGAGGGATCCTGGGAAATGAGTGGACTCCACTTGGGCTGCTGTGTTGGGAGATAACCATAGGTGTGGTTCTCTGTCTCAAAGAATAAGGAAAGGGTGGGGGCTGGGAGAAGGTCCCTTCTATGCATACATAGCAAGAGTTATTATTCTCTCTCTCTCCCTCTCTTTCTCTATCCCAGTGTCTCTCTCTCCTTCCCTCTCTCTTTCCCTGTGTGTGTGTGTATGAGTGTGTGTCTGTCTCTCTCTGTCTCTGTGCGTGTCTGTCTCTCTGTCTCTGTGTATATCTGTCTGTCTCTCTCTCTCTCCCTCCCTCTCCCTCACTTTCTCTATCCCAGTGTCTCTCTCTCTCTCCCTCTCTCTCTCTCTCTCTCCCTCTCTCTCTCTCTCCCTGTGTGTGTGTATACATATATATTTATATATATACATATATATAATATTTATTGTGTGTGTGTGTGTGTGCCCATGCATGTGCACACGTGGCAGTCAGAGGACAGCTTTCAGGAACTATGTCTCTTCTTCTGCACAGTGAATCCCAGGGATGGAATTCTGCTCCTCCGTCTTGGCGGTCAGTGCCATTTACCCGCTGAGCTATCTTGATGGCCCCAGGATCTGTTCTGTAAAAACACTCACAAAAGCAGCTTCCTTGGGACTCCTAAGAGTGCCCTTTTGTATCACACATGGGGAAACTCCTTTCTGTAGAGCTGGACTGAAGTCTGTCTGCACTGCAACTCCTCAGCTCGACCAGAGCAATGAGAGAGAAAGTGTGAAATCCAAGCAAGGCAAAGGCTTGGGCCAGGCAGATTCAGACGTCTCAGACGCATGAGTCACGGTTTGTTGACCCTTTATCTGCATGCATCTGAGGAATCTGCCTTAAATGAGATAAAATATCAGATGAATTAACCCAGCTAGTCCTCAGAGCCGCCTTACATCTTCCTTTATACACCCTCACCACGACACCATCAGCGATACATGAAACTCTCGAAAGACACTTCCAGGTTTTGAGCCTGACATAAGTAGAAAGATCATCACTCCCTCATTCTCCTGAGCGTCACTTCCTGAGCCGTGCACTGGGATGGGGCTGGCAGGGCTAGCACTGTAAAGTTCCTCGGTTTCAAAGGTTTGCGGAAACGTGAGGCATGAAGCAGCATACTGTGGCGAAAAATAATCCCCAGAGCTCCATGGAAACGCCTATTTTGGGACCGCTTTCTTGAACATGAAGTCAAAAAAAAAAAAAGAAAGAAAGAAAGAAAGAAAGAAAGAAAGAAAGAAAAACACATTTTGCAACCAACAGCGTGTCATTTAATGACAGGAGAGAGAGAGAGAGAGAGAGAGAGAGAGAGAGAGAGAGAGAGAGAGAGAGAGCGCCAAAAGCACTTGAAATCTGTGAAAGAGTACAGCTGCCATTTATGTTCAGTGATGCACTGGACGCCTATCTCCTTCCGCATGTTCAAGTACACCCTACAAGTGCTAAGTCATGAGCCCTGATAAGCAGTGGACATAGCAATATACACGGACAGCTCCTGGCCATGGCTATCTGAGCAGCAACTATAGTGACTCTTTCACCGGATCAGCTTTCGGGAGGAAGGGAAGATGGCGTGGATGCCTGTCTGCTGTCTGTCTACTACTGTCTCTCATAAATATGCCTCGGTGAGGTGTGCACAGAGTGTGCTCTGCCACCATGATTACGTTAACCTCAGAGCGTTGAGGAGAGGGAACACAAACCCAAATGAATTGAGGAAGGCGATTGATTAAAAAGCAAGTTTGTTTATTCCTGTATAAGGGCTGTCTCTCCCTAAAGGCAGGGTTCACGAGATTAACGTCGGAAACGAGCAAGAGAAGGGCTTTTCTAGTTTGGGAGTAGGGGGCTTCCAAGTGGGATATTTGGCAGGCAAATAGGTGAAGTTACAGAAGCATAGCAAGTTGGTTATAACAAGGCAGTCAAACCAGGTAGTCATAAGAACCCTTTGAAACAAGGACGTAATTGTTGTTTTCTGGAAGAGACAGCACAGAACCACTTATAGTTAAGGCTACAGGTGAAGTATAACCCACTCCTTGCATATGACGGTTTGTATGTGCTTGGCCCAGGGAGTGGCCCTATTAGGAGGTGTGGCCTTGTTGGAGTAGGTGTGTCACTGTGGACATGGGTTTAAGACCCTCGCCCTAACTGCCTGGAAGTCAGTATTCTCTGAGCAGCCTTCAGATGAAGATGTAGAACTCTCCTTTAGAAAGTCTAAGCCCCTTGCAAAACACAGGTGGGAAATTTCTGAGGAGCCCAGTAATTGAGTCACTGGTGCCTTCTACAGATGGCCAGGGACTCCTCTCCAGCCGGCTCCTCTAGAGTGAATTTGGGGAGCACATAATTAGAAACCACGGTTAAGATTGGCCTTCTACCATATCGGGGTGACTATCCCCAAGAGTTTGTTGCAGGTTCCACTTGGCATCGGAGACAGTCTTAGGACAGACGCTATCCGAGACTGCCCAAAGCCCTGGGGGCTGAGGAGCTGACTAGTGTAGAAGAATGCCATAGTCTCGTGGCACGAGGATGTCTCCCTCAAACCCCTTCCTCTGCCTTATCCAGAGCGTCCTTAGTTATTCAGGGGCAGCCTGTGTATCCGCCTAACTTAACTGGGGGCAGACAGTTCTTCCTGCAGCATCTATGCTGCCACCATATTCTCTCTCTTGCTCCAATATTAGATTCACTGCAAAACTGAACCTAAAACAAGGCCGACTGCAGACACAGGCAGCTCTCCCCAGCTGCACTCTGTGGTAGCAGCTGCTGCTTTAAATTCCCAGTCCCTAAGCAGGACCTAAAAGCATGGGATTTAACAAGGTCAACTGTCTGTCATCCAGGGCCAGAAAACAAAGGACCTGCAAGCTTCCTTGTTACCGCACTCTAAGCAAGGACACAACCGGGGAGGACAAGCCTCAGGAGGCCCTGGACACCTGCGGTTACTTTGTGTCACTTGCCTTTCTTCTGCCTCTTCATCTGTCATACGCATAGGCTAGTCACATAGGACCAGCTTTATCAATTGTTGTTGTTGTTTTAAAGGCAGGTTGTTACAACGTAGCCCTGACTTTCCTGGAACTTGCTATGTAGACCTAGGCTGGCCTGAGGCTCTCAGAAGTTTACCTCAGCCTCCCCAGTACACTGTGTCTCCTCACTATAACTAAGTTTACTTACAAGTCTGGTTGTTGGTTTTGTTATCGCAGTAGCGGTTGTGTCTGGTACCCTTGGGATTTTTGAAATATTGGTGGAAATTGTCACCCCGGGTATCTGCATAGAGTCTCGCTACAAAGTATGATAAAGGGTGGGCTTGGTGGGACAGCTAAGCTTGAAGGGCCTGGATCAAACCAGTTCCCCTTTGTCCAGAATACATCAGTGTAGGGGAGGAGCTGATAACTAAAAATCTAGTTCCCTAATTGTCTCTTGATTGGGTCAATAAAGATGGCAGAAGCCAATCGCTGGGCAAAGAGAGTAAGGTGGGTTTTCCAGGTCCCAGGAGGGAGAGGAGAGGATGAGGAGAGAGTTGGGGATTCAGACCAGGCGTGGAGGGAGAGGAAGTAGCAGACATGTAACCTTTGCAGGTGACTGCCAAGACTAAGGAGGATGGGGCAAGAAATTCTTCACCCAACAGTTGTGTTATCTGGCTGGTTTTAAAATATTAAGGCTATCTGGTGTTTTTCCATCCACGGCGATAAGGGCACAGCCGAGGGACGGTCGTTAGCGGTTTGGTGGAGCCAATGATGGGAGCTGGAAGAGACGGCCATTGCCGGCACCAGGCAAGGAACAAGCATGGGTTTTTTAAAATTACAGACAACAACTTAGGTGGCCCCACAGTTTCAACTTGGGATAAAATCTTGGAGGCTTGCTTTTGGAGGAAGGAAGCATCACGACTGGGCTTTTTAAAAATGGCGTGGAATTACAGGTCAAAGTTCAGAATGACAGGCTGCATTCCTAGACTCAAGGCTGACTGTGCACAAATCACGCCCATGCTTGGGTCTGACCACAGGGAGTGGAAGACTCACTGTCTCATAGTCTTTCCCTCGCCACTCGTTTAAAGTCCCCAAGCCCCTAAACCTCCAACTCCCACTGACAGGGTTGTTTCAGAAGAGCTGTGCAGGTTTAAATCAAGAAGACTGATAGACCAGGCATGGGTGCTGAAATCGCCTGCCTAGGAAACTTTATCCTTTGCAGACCACACTCACCAAATACAGAGGTCGTCCTGTTCTTCCCCACTGGTACTCATTGTCAGGATATTATCTTTCATTTGGTAGACAGAGCATGGCGGCTACTTCCACTGAAGTGGCCTCAAGTGGGTCCTTTAAAACCCCACTCAGACCCATCTATCTGGGGCCACTGATGTCTCCCTACCCCCTCGCCAGCTGCACAGCAGAACGCAGAGCAGCTTCCCCTTTGCACAGGACCGTTACCACCACACCTATGGGCCCTGCACCCAGAGGGGACTGCCACCCCATGGGCAGAATCACAGAATAAGCTCTTGCTGCTGTTTTCAGCTATACATTGAGCAATGCTTTCTCCCATAAATTGGAGTGAGTGTCCGAAGGGTCCACAGAGATGGAGAACAGAGATGGAGAACGGCCATTTATTAGTCACCATTCCGTAAGGTGTAGTCAGAGAGTGGGGTAACTCATATCGGAATCCTTGTGCCCTGGTTTTTAAGGATTAAAGGACAGGGGGCACCGTACTGTTAAACCAACTGAAATGTGCAGTTTGGGAATCTGCCCTGTGATGGCTGGTTTTATGTGTCAACTTGACATAAGTTAGAGTCGTAAGAGAGAAAGGGGCCTCCATTGAGAAAATGCCCCATGAGATCCAGCTCTAAGGCATTTTCTCAATTAGTGATCAATGGGGGAGGCCCCAGCCCATGATGGGTGGGACCATCCCTGGGCTGGTGTTCTAGATTCTATAAGAAAGCAGGCTGAGCAAGCCAGATGAAGCAGACTAGTAAGCAGCACCCCTCCATGGCCTCTGTATCAGCTCCTGCCTCCAGGTTCCAGCCATGCTTAAGCTCCTGTCCTGACTTCCCCCAGGGATGGACTGTGATCTGGAAGTGTGAGCCGAATAAACCCTTTCCTCCCCACTTGCTTGGTCTTGGTCTTGGTCTTAGTCTTGGTCTTGGTCTTGGTCTTGGCCTTGGCCTTGGCCTTGGCCTTGGTCTTGGCCTTGATCTTGGTCTTGGTCTTAGTCTTGGTCTTGGTCTTGGTCTTGGTCTTGGTCTTGGTCTTGGCCCTGGTCTTGGTCTTGGCCTTGGCTTTGGCCTTGGTTGTGGTCTTGGTCTTGGCCCTGGTCTTGGTCTTGTCTTGGCCTTGGCCTTGGTCGTGGTCTTCTTGGTCTTGGTCTTGGTCTTGGTCTTGGCCTTGGCCTTGGTTGTGGTCTTCTTGGTCTTGGTCTTGGTCTTGGCCTTGGTCTTGATCTTGGTCTTGGTCTTGGTCTTGGTCTTGGTCTTGGTCTTGATCTTGGTCTTGGTCTTGGTCTTGGCCTTGATCTTGGTCTTGGTCTTGGTCTTGGTCTTGGCCTTGGTCTTGGCCTTGGCCTTGGTCTTGGTCTTCTTGGTCTTGGTCTTGGCCTTGGTCTTGGTCTTGGCCTTGGCCTTGGTTGGGGTCTTCTTGGTCTTGGCCTTGGTCTTGGTCTTGGTCTTCTTGGTCTTGGTCTTAGCCTTGGTCTTGGTCTTGGCCTTGATCTTGGTCTTGGTCTTGGTCTTGGTCTTGGCCTTGATCTTGGTCTTGGTCTTGTTGGTCTTGGTCTTGGCCTTGGTCTTGGTCTTGGCCTTGGTCTTGGTCTTGTTGGTCTTGGTCTTGGCCTTGGTCTTGGTCTTGGCCTTGGCCTTGGTTGTGGTCTTCTTGGTCTTGGCCCTGGTCTTGGTCTTGGTCTTGGCCTTGGTCTTGGCCTTGGTCTTGGTCTTGGTCTTAGCCTTGGCCTTGGTCTTGGTCTTGGTCTTCTTGGTCTTGGTCTTAGCCTTGGTCTTGATCATGGTGTTCCATCAAAGCAATTTAAACCAAGTCTAAGGCAAACCCTGTTCTCTCTCTTTCCCCAAAGGTTAGGCTGAAAGACTGGGACCCCAGTCTAGAGATTCCACATCAGTTAATCCAGGCTGTGGGGCCACTGAGAGGGAGACCCATGCTCAGGCACCAGCATTTCCTCTTTCCCCCATCTTCCTCTTCCACCTTTGTTGTTGTTGGTTGGTTTGTGGTGGTTGTTATTGTTATTGTTATTGTTATTGTCATCGTCATCATCGTTGTTGTTGTTCTTGTCGTTGTTGCTTTTAGGGGTTCAGGGTTTTCTCTTTTGCACTTTTGAGGAAGGAATCCCTAGGCCCATTAACCCCATCTAGCTTTGAAGCAGCTGAATAACTGAGGGTGGTCATGAGCTGCTGATCTCCCCCTCTACGTGGCAAGTGCTGAGGTTACATGTGTACAAACCACTCGTGCTAGTCTTCTTAATCACTGAAGTGCCCCAGGTGTGGGGGAGATGGGAAGTCCAGTGTTAGGCTTCTCACGTCCATGAAAAGAGCC
This sequence comes from Rattus norvegicus, assembly GCF_021556685.1. Classification (NCBI taxonomy): domain Eukaryota; kingdom Metazoa; phylum Chordata; class Mammalia; order Rodentia; family Muridae; genus Rattus; species Rattus norvegicus. The sequence continues at coordinate 77,901,117 of NC_141551.1, forward strand.
AGTTTCAAATGTGCTTTTTTGCTCAGCCCGTACTGTGCCGTGCCTTGTTCCTACTTTAAAAATCAAAGGTCCTTTGAGGACTCTTTTCATCGAGTTTGCTGGGTTTGACAGGGGAGCGAGCTCTGGAGTGCTCAGATCTTCAACTGATTTCCTGGAAGAATCAGGTCACAGACTGAACAAGTGTCACTCTACAGAAGGATTGGTTCATCCTGACCAGAACTTGCTTTGCCAAAGGAGCAGCTCTGGCCAAATTCCTCAGCTCTGTGTATCTTTTGGAAAAGAATAGCGTGTGTCTGCTGCTAAGTCTGGGGCTGGTAAATGGGAATGAGGAGGCCATGCTTGTCTTTATCCAACTTTATCCTCCCTGCAAATCCTGCACATTCTTAGGATAGTTGTATTAGAAACATCACTGCTCTGGCCTTGGCCACCGTGATGGCCAGCCTCTCCAGGAGGAGGCACAGACATCTGTCCATCACCTTCCATTTGGAAAATTATACAGAACATGTTCTGACGTCTCAGCTCATCTCCCCACCCTTCCTCCTCCCCATCCCCAACCCCACTCTATGTTACACTCGAATATGATTGGAGCCCTGGGTATTCGAGTCTATGCTCAATGGTCGGCAGGGTCTCAAATGGGCAGATATGTTTGTAAATGCTGGCACACTCAAAAGCTGGTCACCGAGCAGAATGAGACTGTTGCTGTCATTCTGTTTTCTAGTTCTTTCCCTGAGATCCCAGGAACAATATTTGTTGGCAGCTTTGAATGTGTCTCTTGAATTCTCAGGGACTACTGGGGAATCATGGGATTTTTGCTGTGGTCAAAGCCCTCCAGAAGTATTGACTTCTTCGCAGCTGACACCTTCTCTTCTCTTCTAGCTCTTGAACACCCCCACTGGGTCGCCATGGGAAACCACTCTGGAAAGCGAGAATTAGCATCTGAGAAGGCCAGTAAGGTAAGGCTGGGCTGAGGCCAACTCTCCAGCCCTGGGGCTCTACTTCAGCCAAAGAGGAAGTGGAGCTTTAAGGGGAACAGTTCCCCGAATGGCTGGGTCCTTGCTGTTGTTTTTAGATCATCGTTTTCATTTATTCAGGAGGATTGCCTCTCAGTGGGTACATCATGGCCTGGGAAGCAAATGAAGGAGGAGAGGGATGGATGGCTCGGCACACACGTTGGGTGGAGATGGGGTAGAGCCTCCACTTGCGAACCACTGGATTCATCCTAGACTCAGTATCCCCAGGAGAACAGAGGCTGCAGGGTCCCTTTGCTCTCTTGAAAGTTTTTGCCAAATAGGATTCCTTATTTGTGATGGTATTCCCACTTCGCCATCTACTGAACCTCTCTGTTGAAGCTGTGAACCCCGTTCCCAATCAGTAACGAACCCTCGTTCCCTGCGTTAGTGCACCTCGCTGCTCTGTAGAGGAAGGCCCTGCCTTTGGGTTGGGAAGCTGAACCAGAGTCTCAGGTGTGGTCAAATGGTAGCAGGCAGGTGGGCTGTTGCCTCTTCCTGGTGCAATGAGACGTCTGCCTTCTGAGGTCAGCTGTGGGAAATGTAGGTAGATTCCGGGTCTTTCCCCCATGGAGTCAGCAATGTCTCCCTTGGTTCCCACCCCTGTCTGTACCTCTTGGAGTCCCCAGCAGAAGATGCTTAGCTGTGAATACGCAAGGCTCGTTCCTCTACCACACATCCACACTCGTGTGACCCAGGTTTTCCCCAGAACTTGGGTTGTCCCTCCACTTTCAGAACCTCACACTGCCCATGACACACCAGCTGATGACAGCCCAGCCACAGGCTGGTAGGTAACTGGTTTTCTGTTCTGTCCCCTTCCCGACGCCTTCTACAGCTTGTCACAGAATATTTGGAATGCACAGTCAATCAATCAATCAGTCAATCAATAAGTAAATAAAATGTAGAAAGTATCCCCTCCCTTCAGGCAGAGCTGCGCTCACCAGCTTCCTCTCCCTGGTGGGTTTCTCTGGATGGTCTTTCCTGAGGGGGTCTGACCTGTGCTGTTACCGTGATATTCTGAGTCTCTCCACACTCACCATCTTCACAAGGACTCTGCCTGACCACAGAGTACCATTGCCCAAATTTCTGTCCACTCTTTGTCACTGAAGAGTCCTTTCCGATCATGAGGAAGTATAGTCTTAGTTACTTTTTTATCGTGACAAAACAATAGGACCAAAGCAACCGATGGAAGCCAGGGTTCTCTTGGGTCATGGTTCCAGAGAGATACGAGTCCGGCATGGTGGGGAAGGGTGGCTGGGCAGCAGCAGACCTGTCAGCCAGCCGGAACTGGATGTGGAAAGCTCACCATCTTGAACCACGAGCGTGGAGCAGAGAGTGAACTGGAAATGGCATTGATCCTTTAAAACTCTCAAAGCCTGCCCTCCCAGTGACAATTACTTTATAACAACAAACAGTAAAGCCTCTTTGTCTGACTCCAGGTGATGTTCGATTTCCACAGCAGCCAAAAAGACAATCAATTGCACACAGCTTTCTAGCTCATCCCCCTCCCCACCCTTCCCCCACCCTCCTCCAATCCCCGCCCTTTAAAGGGGCTGAGAAGGTTTCTGTGCTAGGACTTCACCTGAAAGTGTGAAGCAGGGCTATCCAGCTTCTTCCCAGCCACTGGTTTATCAATATGTAAATGACCAGCCTACATTGAGTGGAGGCCACTCATTACTGTAACACACTAAATTATACTGATGATGGTTTTGTGGCCGTGGTTGTCTGTAATGTTGAACCCTGGCAGGTTTACTCGCTGTGAGGAATGTGCTTTGGCCAAGGCTGCTTGATTTGAATTTACTCTCACCAAAATCAGAAACTGTTAGTGCAGGGCCAGGCTGTCACAGCCTGAGGCATCCCACCTCTCAGAGTGACTGATTTGAAACCCCAGCTTCAAAAACCCCAGCGTTTTCATATGTAAGCGCTCTTTCCCAACTACACATGGGCCTTCTGTTGTTCTTGAGAGCCCAAGGAGAAGATCCTCTGCTTCAGGGCCCTAAGCTATACTCTGGGGCTAGGGAGGGCCCTGCAGGGAGAATTTGCCCCCCCCCATTCATTATCTACCCACTGATCTGGAACCACAAACTGGGACTGGCCCGGAGAACTGCAGGCTCCTTTCTCCCTTGAGGAATTCCCCCCTCCTACGCTGAGGTTCAGGGGCACCCCTAGAGCCTCCCCTGCCTCTCCTTACAACTTCAGCCACACAGCTGCATGCAGTCTCCTCAGCTGGTCTCTGAATGTCCACAAAACAGCAGAGATGCCCTCAATGCTGTGTCCCAAAGGCTTGAGCACCTCCCCCACTACAGCAGACCCTCAGGTGCCTGGCAGATAAAGCCCGGTTAGCACCCTTCTGTTACAGGGAGGCCTTGTCTCTGATGCTCCAGGCTTTGTTGGTCAAGAGGCATCCCTGGCCTCTATGCACCATGCTCAAGTCACCAGGCAAGGTTTTCACAGAGGGAAACAGCCCAGGAATGCTGTTACCATCTTTCTCTCCTGCTGAGGAAGACCTCTAGGAGGTGAGGGGAAGGTCAAGTGCACCATGCTGTGATGTTGGCAATCCCTAGCTGAGACTCTACTAGGGAACCCAGGTCCTGCCATCCAGCTGAAGAGGAGGGTGCTGGAGTCCCAAAGGGGAACAGAGGCCACTAGTTGCGGCTGCGGGGGACTAGGCTCCTGAGTCACGATGCAGTCTCATAGACTGGGTATCAGTTCCTCCAAATACTGTTCTTACTTTCAGAGATAGGGAAGTCCCCATCTCCTGCGGCTCCTTCCCAGTCATAAACAGCTGTCCCTCACTAATTTGCCAGGTTTTTTCCAATCTTCTGTCCTATGCCCAGTGTCTGTCTGCGCTATTGCTGTCTGGAAAACCAGGGAAGGAAATGACATTGGCTGTCCTAGGTAGCTTGGGTGATGCACTCAAGTATGGATCAGTTCACACAGCTACACCAATGAAAGCTTCTGGGGTGAGGAAGGAATGGCTTCCGGGAGCTAAAAGCAGCCGCCTGCCAGTGACGCCCTGTGCTCAGCAGTCCCAGCTGTTAAGGCTCTGTCCCCATCAGCTGGCCCCTAGAGGAGGGACTTGCCATAGTAAAGTTCATGAAGGTTTCAAGCCACTGGTTCCTCGGGAGGACCCACATGCCCAGAACAGTGGACACTGATCTCTCTCCCCGCTCAGTTTGCTCTTTGAAGCTTTCATGATAGCCATGCCTCTCACTGCTGGCCCAGCAAGTGTCCGAGACGCACCAGGTGGTTTCAGATACAGCACTGGTACTAATTTGTACCTCTCTGGGGAACCAGGTCTTCTCTGGTGGCCATGCTGGAACCTAAGAGAGAAGTCTAGCCCTTTGAGACCATTTTTATTTTTATTCTCACAGGTCACAGGATGGCTATCTGGGGTCCCACAGTCCACAGGGTGGGTCTCTTGTCAGGCTTCACACTCCCCATCTTCTCCACGTGCCCTCCCATGGTCCCCTGTTCGTAGCTGAATCTAACTTCCCCTTCTCATATTGAAGCAGGGCCCAGGCTAAGAGCTGAAGCTTAACTGAATTTCCTCTTTGAAGGGCCCATCTTTAGATAGTTGTTTTCTGGGGTGCTGGGAGTTAATATTTCAGTGGATGGATCTGGGAATAGGCAGTTCAGTTCTCAGCATATGCACTATTTGATAAGCCCCGGGAACCACTGAATAGAAGAGAGATTAGCGAAGAGAACCATCTAGGCCTAGCTTGGCACTTGGCTTCAGCATCTGAACCTTTGCCTGAGAAGCTATCGATTCCTCCTGGTAGACAGATGCCACAGCACAGCCCAATTTATCATCCTGTGTCTCTCCGCAAAGGCCCCACCACAGTGCAGGCTCTACCATACAAGACACCTCAAGAACTGGCCTGACACACAGGGCCTGCAGGCTCCTGTGTTTTATCTTCTTGGCAGCCTCTGGCTAGATATGGAACTTGTAATCCCTGAGTGGCAACATTCCTTCAAAGTCCAGAGATCTACCATGGGTTTGGATAGTGCACTCATGCTAGTTAGGTCAAGTTGGGAGGCCAGAGAATCACCTGAGGAGAGGAGGCCTCAGCTGAGGAACTGCCTTGATCAGATTGTCTTGACTAAGGATTGGTGTGGGAGGACGCAGTCCACCGTAGGCGGTACCATCCCCTGGGCGGATGGTCCTGTGCTGTATGGCAAAGATAGGCCTGTGCAAACTAGTGAGTAACCTCATAAATAGCTTTTCTCCATGCTTTCTGCTTTGGTTTCTTCCTGAATTTCTTCTCTGAATTCTGTCAGTGATGGGTGGTCACCTGGAAGTCAATATGAAACAAACTGCTTTTTCCTTCCCCTTGCAATGTGGTCAGAATGCTCTGTCACATCAACAGAAGGCAGACTACACTAGAGCTGCAGAGCAGGACGCAGAGAGGAACCTCGGACCTTAGAGAAGAGATGTGGCACCTTTGCAGATCTGAGGATTGGACCGAGATCAGAACTTTCTGAGAACTGGGACATGTGTGTTAAAGTATTGTTTTAAAAAAAAGAAAAGAAAAGAAAAGGGGGGAGGGGAGAAGAAGGGAAGGGAGGAGAGGAGAGGAGAGGAGAGGAGAGGAGAGGAGAGGAGAGGAGAGGAGAGGAGAGGAGAGGAGAGGTTTTGGTGCTCACCATAGCATCCTTTCCCACAAACCTCTTCAGAGTGCTGGAGGCCATGGGGTCTGTGGCTCATAAACATTTCCCCCATACCAGCTTCCTAGACAGAGAGAGCCCATGTCCTTAAAGATCCCAGCTCCATTGTTCACCATGGCACTTGTCATAGAGGATGCTGAGAACCTGGGTCCATTTTAAGGATAGCTGTTATTGAGGTGGCTAGCTTCTTCACAACCCCTGGAATCTCCATTTTTCCATATTGCCCAATGAAAGGAGTGCTTATACCTCCACATGTGCTGCTGAGAAGACAGCCTGAAGGACATCCCAAGGGCCAGCTGCTTCGGGGGGGAGGGGGATGGAGACGTGGATAACATTGTTCCTTATAGCCTTTCCCAGACTAGCACCTTACAAAGAAGAGGGGTCATCTCAGGATGGCAGAGGGCAGATCGATCACTAGAGACAGTCAACAGATAAAGGGGGATATGAGAAAGAGGCCATGGGCCAGGCAAGACAGCACGTGACCCTTCAGCTATCTTGGCCTTCAGGGAGGAGCCAGATGCTTAGCCACCCGGAGCATAGCCCTCCAAAGCCAATGACACCTTATCAAAGGTCAGAGTTCAATAATTCACCACCTTTGCTCTATTGGTGAGGGGAAGTCACTGAAATGTTCTGGAATAGTTCTTGCCTTTACAGGCCTCTAGATTCACCCCTGGCCTTCTTTGTGGCCTCCCCACCCACATTAAAAACTGGGTTTCACACTGTTCTGGAACTTTTGTTGGACATTAGAATTCTGTCATATTGGCTTTTGGGCAAAGAAGTTTTTGGTCCTTCCCCTGGGGTAACCCCACCTTTGGCAAATAATCTGTGTAATTTAATCATTGTCACAACCCCCCCCTCTTCCCCTCCCTCCTTCCCTTTTTCCCTCCCTCTCTCTCATTGAGACTGATATTAAAAAGACATTCTGAGAAATGTGACACTTAGTTTGCAAATATAGGCAGAGTTGTGGAAGCAACTCAGAGCTTTCCACAGAGATGAAACAGTGTTTCACTCTGACAGGAGAAATCTGTTTCCCTGAGAATGCTGGCACCCCAGCTGTGAGGGGTGTGCCGGCTGCTCCCCAGGGCCACTCTGCTGGAGATTCAGGCTGTTCGGAGGATGTGCTGCCAGATCTATAGCTTTTCAGTAAGCTGTGTTCCTTCCCTCACACCCGCCTCAGGAATGAGAAGTGGCTAGACTCTAACCAGCTTGGTTCACCCCGCTCTGCCAAGTCTGCTCCTCCCCACACAGTTCAGGCAGAGCAGCCATGATGTTGCCCTACTGACGAATACACCAGTAGCCCCAGGTCATGCTGGTGTCTAGGCATGGCTTGCTGAGTGGCCAACCAAACACTACAGCCAAGCTGTCCAGAGTGCTCCAGGAGGCGTTGTGCCACACCCTGTCAGTGGCTATGGGTAACACCAGAAGGCAGTGTGAAGAGGGCAAGTGTCCCAGAGGACACTGGGAAAAAAGACAGAACTTCCAGGCCCTGCTCATCTTTCCTGCTTACACCCTCAATCTTCCCAGATCACAGAACAGGGGCAGGAAGTGCCCAGATGCCCCCCCACCCACACACACACCTGAAGACACCCACAGCATGGTGAGAAGGCTGTGCTTGGTGGACACCAAATTTACTGGGGAATTTTACTTTTCTGTTTGACAACAGTGTGTGGGTGGGGGATCATCCACTGTGTGGGCAGGATAGGGATTGAGCTACTCTATGGGCAAGGTTAGATCCATGCACGTGGAATCTCCATCTTTTAGGCAAGTCACATAAACACTGCTTTGAGAACTCAGGCAATTCCCAGTTACCACAGGATGGATGAGAGCTTAGGAGCTAGACAAACTAGGTGACACCCATGTGGAAGTCCCGGGCAGTGCCCCAAAAGGTTCTTGGTGGAAATGTTCGTGGGCGCGTTGAGTCACAAATGGTTTTCCTCTGTGGTGAATTCAGAGCAAAAGGCTTTTCCCACAGCTTCATGTTCAAAGAATGACCAGGGAGTGGACTGGCGTCCATCCAGGTGTTCTACCCATCTGACAACTGGGGAACACAGACGCCTCTGTAAACCAAGGGTGGCCACAGGTCTCAGCTAAGGAAGTGTAATTATTAACAGCAGGCTGTGTAATTAGTCAGTGTATCCAGAGCCTCCACACAGAACTGCTACCGCTGTTGCGGCCGCCTCCGCCGCCACTGACATGTGCCCGCCATGCGCCTGTGGGCTGCTGCGGGTTACAATGTTGCAATGTTGCCTAGAATGTTGCTGTTAGTTACTAAACTTTCTCCAGCAGCGAGAAGCCAGCAACCCAATCATGTGGTCTAGAAACACAGCCCCAGGCTTCATTCCTCTCAGGGTCTGGATCCAACTGCAGCCATTATCTTGAGCTGGCGGATAGGGATCCCTGGGCCTCTTTACACTTTCTCTCTGAGTTCGGCAGAGTCAGGTGTGTGAGTCTTGGGGCGATGTCAAAGTCCAGAAGAGTTCTGAACTCCAGCTTGGGCCTGAGGCCTTAGAGAGTTGGAGGCTGAGAAAACCCCAGGGCACTCAGAGCCCTGGAAAGATAACATCTGTTCTTGCACCCACATTGTAGGATTTGGCCGGCTGGCTGGCTGCTTTTGTCTAGCTGATAATGTGGTTGGTGTTGTTTGGTTGGTTGGTTGGTTGGTTGATTTGGTGGTTGGTTTTGGGTAGCGCTTGGTTTTACTTCTTTAGTTACTTGGCACATTAACTGACTAGTTTTCCTTGATTGGTTGACTAATTGGTTGGTTGGGGATTGGTTTTCATATGTTTGTTGGCTAATTGACATCATAGGGTCATTATTTATTATATTATTACTATTATTATTATTATTATTATTATTATAAACCGTGACACAATTTGTAAGCACCTGTCACAAAACTTCCAGCGCACAACAGTTGTTAAATATCAATGGTCTGTTTGGCACTGGACGTTGAGTGTGAATGCCACAGACTTAGCAGCAGTATAAAGCAGAGACAGCAGGGTGTGTGCCAGCCTCCTCTGTGCCCTCCCAGATCTGTACACTAAGGAAGGAACCTTGGGGTACAGAAGAATATAGCTGATAGCCAAGAACCCAGGGCCTAAAGCTCTGAGGGCTCCCCATACTCACCAGCAGGAGCCCCGATAAGAGGCAGGGACAGATGCCAGAAATACAACAGTCATCCGAGATGGATGCCCCGCCCAGACAGAGCAGGATGTCTGGTGCCTTACGAAGCAGGATAATGAACGTAGAGAGCATTAGGTCTGTGAGGGACTCATGGAAAATTGTTACCCATTCAAACTTGGGTTCTCACCTGACTGACAGCAAGAATGCAAGGAAGACAGCAGGCATTCATTTAGACCTCTGGGTGACTTGCTACAAAATGCCACCAGGCCAGTCCAGGAGGGTGGGTGGGGCTTGCCCTTCTGACATTGGAAGCATATGCATTGCCCCCTTCGAATGTCACAGGGTCAGAAGGGTGTGGGTGAAGACAAGCTGTTTGCATGGTAATTGTCCTGCTCACCTGTCCCCTTGCTTGTGAACCTCACTGGGCCACCACTTATTGTCCCAGGCCAAGAAAAATCTAGAAACGCCACTGGTGACTGGACCTTTGAGGCCATGTTTACTTCATACTCTGAAAACGTAGAATGTGTCCTTCATATGATGGGTTCTATCCTCAGCAACCTGGTTGTAACGCTTTACATTTGGAATCAAGAGGGACTTTTTAAAGATGATTTTTATTATTTTTAAGTGTGTGTCTGTGTGTCTGTGTGTGCGCGCACGAGTGTGAGTACATGAGTGAGTGCAGGTGGCACAGAGGTCAGAGGTCTCGGATCCCCTGGAACTGGAGTTAACAGGCAGTTAGGAGCCACCTGATGTGGGGGTTGGGAACTGAACTTTGATCCTCTAAGAGCGGAGTGTACCCTCAACTCCTGATCCTTTATTTTCCCAGCTTCAGAAGGCAAGGTTTTCAATATGACAGGACACACGTGTGGAAAAGGGTCTCTTGTTTGTGTAAATATGTACATGTAATGGGGGGGAGGTGAGAAGTCATATGCACCGTGGACATATGTGATGGTGTGAGTGTCTGTGCGTGTGTATGGAGCATGCATCTGCCTGTGAGTGCAAATGGCCTGAACTGTATGTGTATGTGTGTCTTTGTGATGCGTGCTATGTGTATATGTACGTGCTGTGTGTATACGGGTGTGTATGTGAGTGCTGTATACGCACGTATACAAACATGAGTGTTATGTATGTATGCTATGTGTATATGTGTGTGCTGGGTTGCTGTGACTCTCCCTCACAGAGGCCAGCTCTGAACCTCTCAACACGCATGCACTGCGGGAAAGGCTTCTTCCCATTTGAAGTTCTGCATCTGGTTGGTTTAAGCACACCTCGCTATTGCAACCTGATGCCTCCATTAATCTAAGAATCAAACTTTTAGGATGTAACCCCGGGTTGCTGTGGAGAAAGTTCAACTTTATGATTCTGCCTCTGATACTTGGAACAGAGTCCTCATTATTTAATGTCTCCCATTATACTCCATAAGCCCTAAGCAACCAAACACACCTTAGTAAATAAACAAGGCAGGCCCAACTGTGCAAACAGCCCGTGGTGATCTAGGATCCTTGCCACATAGATTATTCACCCTGTACCAGTTCATAACTGCACTAAGGCACAGGACCGAGAACCTTACAGGTGAATGGGGGCAGGGTAAAGCTGTATTAGGGAGTGTTGTTTCCTCTCTGGCAGTCTCCATGAGGAGGGAAAAGAGCTTCTCTGAGATCCCTCTCCCTCATCGCCAGCAGTTGAGCTCTGGTCCCTAAAGCTTCTTGTTGCTACCTGGGCTTTGCCCTGTGCTGTGGGCCCTCTGGCTACACCGAGTAATGGAATTCCATACTATAAAATGCAGTGGCCTCACTCTGGGTTCATTCCAGGGTGGGAAGAGATGACTGACAGAGAACTGGAAGGAGGGAGGGGGTCAGAGCAGAGAGGAAGGCTACCAGGCGCGCCCACCCTCCCCCAGGCTGAGGAGCCCCTCATACACACTCAGTGGTATAGACGGGGTGTCGTTTCTCGTCCTGCCTCTCCTCCACCAGGAGAAGGTCATGGCATGGCATGGCTCCAGGTCACACCTTCAGCCTTTGCCTCTTTCTTGCAGCAGCCCTGACTCCGTTTGTTTTGCTTAATTGCCAAAAGGCCGCAGTGATCGGGAGAGCATTTATATTTAAGCTTTTCAAATGACACGAATTAAACCAATCGGAGGTTGGGTCCGACGCTTTTGAAGTAGATTATTTGGTGTATTTTAGAAGGAAGTGCGGCATAGGGCTCAAGGGCTCTCGGGGGGAGAGGGTGCTGCTTTTGACGGGGCCTTCCACACGGGAGTTTCTCTGCTTCCATGCTGGAATCCACAGTACCTCAGCAGTCTGAGGACACACAGCCCAGTCAGAACCCTCCCTGTCAACACCTCAACGTTTGCAAGACAGCTAGCTCCTGAGCATGGAGCACCTAGGGTCAAACCACATGGAGTGCACGATCTTTAAAGTCCTGCTTCTCTTAGTGCTTAAAAACCTCGCTTCACGGACTAGCTCAGAAAAAAACCCATGCGCATGCTTCCTGGGTCGTCATGTGACCTGTGCCCCTGGGTAGAAAGCTCCAGAAGGCTTTTCATAATACCTTGACAACTTGGATCTTCTGGTAACCACATGGTGGTTTGATTTTTGTCACCACGTGTAAAACAAGAGACATCTGGGGGCACAGACACCTCCCCCTGTGTGCATTTTTGCAAAGGACTCTACACACAGATGGCTGGCAAGCGAGGAGCCGGCCTTAAGTGATCTCGGTGATCGGCAGCTCCTTGCTGTGTGCGGGATATTCTCCACCCATCGTGCATCCTTTCCAAAGCTCAAGTGATTGACTGTGCCCTGGATTGAGTGGACATGGCGCCAGCCCGGTGTGTTTCCCCAGCCCTCCCAGCAAGCTAAAGAAGGCTCGCTACTCCCCACAACTCGCCCTGAGGCCACAGGGTCACAGAGATGGTTTTGAAGGATGGGCTGCCTCTGAGATAGAAGGGAAAATCCATTTCACAACCTGGGTGTGGTTATTTGAGGCAAAGAAGCAGAGCACAGCTGCAAAGACAAAATCCGGGAGTTTCTCTCTGGCTTTCAGTCCTCAATGGTGTCGTATTGATACATTCTTTCTGTATCTTTCTGTATCTTTCTGATCTTTCCTGAGCAGCTTTTATTGTTACCTTTACAAAGGTTTGTCAGTTCAAATACAGGCAGGAAGCAGTAACAGATAGCAACCGTGCCTACCTCGACTGTACTGGGTTTGCCCACGTGACCTGCCTGCTTTGTTAGAGGGAAGATTGCAAATTGGTGATCCACATATATTCAGGGAAGCATTCACACTCCTGATATATTAGCATTTTGTTTTAAGCAGAGATAGGGCTTATCTCAAAGACAGGACTTGACTTAAAGCCGTTAAATAGGGGACTACCCAGAAACATAAAGGGCTATTCTACAGGAAGATAACCAAAGTAGTTATGCATTACCCAAAACTAAAGCGTTTGCCTTGCAAAAGAAACCAAAGGCTTCTGTCACCTTATTCTGTTTCTAAAATGTGGCTACTTTTTAATTAAATAAATATCCTTCTGTAATTTATTTTGTTAATTAACATTCTGGGTTACATGTGGGCATTGTCACACGAGTATATAAAATACTTTGAGCCCCCTGTCCTCTGGTGTGTCACCAACCCTCTTCCGTTCACCCACTTCACTTCCTAGACAGTCCTGCTTCTGTTTCATGCACCCAAATGATTCTGTGTGTCTCCATGAGAGACGAAAGAGAGAATGCATGTGGCAGTTGTTTTTCTGAGGCTGGCTCGATTCACTTAGTGATGAGTTTGTCTTGGGCTCTTGTTAGTCATGAGACTCGCTGAGCAGTAAACCGAAGCTGACAGCACCAGGCTAAGCAGATACATCCCTGTCTCTTCTGCCCTCCTGAAGGGACCATCCTTCCCACTTACCGGGCCAGCTGGGGCAGCAGTAGCAACCAGGAATAAACAGAAGGTCTCTGTGCTCCTAAAATAGAAGCCAGTTTGTCCAGTTGCGTAACAGACCTCAATAAGCAGTTTCAGTGCACTGCCGAACTGAGTAATGTTTACCCTGCCGTGACTTCCCAAAGCCCGTGCTTAAACCCAATCCCCAGCACACTTCTGTGCATTCATGATTCAGAGACCTCTGCACTCTCAGTCACATCCCAAAGAGAGCTCCCGCCTCTGTACTACAAAGCTGAACTGTTACAGGACGAAGCTAAGGAGGTATTTCCACAGGAAAGTGGCTTCAGAGCTGCATGAGACCAGCTCTCACTTTGGGCAAACCTACAAGCAGTTTTATGGGCATGGGACATTTTTTCCTTTAATCTCTATTTCTTGTTCAGTGCAAGGGGGTGGAGCCTGGTGCCTCTTATGCTAGACAAGTGCTCATCAGTGAGCTGTACTCCAGTTCCAGAGGGTGTGTGTGTGTGTGTGTGTGCGTGCGCCTGTGCCTGTGCGTGTGAATGTGCATGTGTGTGCATGCATGTGCATGTTCATGTACATGTGTGTGCATGTGGGGGTGCATTCATGTGCATGTGTGTGCACGTGTGTGCATGCGTGTGCGTGTGCGTGTGTGTGTGTGTGTAACACTTTTGCTAAGATGTAGCTCTTACACATACAGACTGAAAATGTTCAGTGTGGTTTTGGCACATCCACAGCTGTGTGTCATCATCTCACCATCGAGTTTTACAACAGTGACTCAGATAAATCACACCTGTGTCCAACTGTCTCCCTGACCCATCCCCCCAAAGCCACTGGTCCTCTGTGTTTCCCCATTACAGTAGGTCACATGGATGGGATCATCTGGGTGGCCTTTGGTGTGGGGCTTCTTTCCTGAAACACTGCATTTTGAAAGTTCGTCCGTGCACCCTATGTATCTTCCTGCCTCTGGCTTTGAAGCACGTGCCCCAGAGGTGAGGGTACTGAGCATCTTTTCGTAGTCCACTGGCCAGGTATATGCCTTCTCTGAGGAAAGACTCTTCATCGTCTTTCTTTATCTTTCTTGTATAATATGTTGTGGTACAGGGTGTGTGTGTGTGTGTGTGTGTGTGTGTGTGTGTGTGTGTGTTTATGGTGCATATGTATATGTGTGTGTTAATCTGTATATGTGTGTGTGTTTATGGTGCATGTGTGTGTATGTGTTAATCTGTATATGTATAAGTGTGTGTGTGTGTGTTTATGGTGCATGTGTATATGTGTGTGTATGTGTTAATCTGTATATGTATGAGTGTGTGTGTGTTTATGGTACATGTGTACATGTGTGTGTGTTAATCTGTATATGTATAAGTGTGTGTGTGTGTGTGTTTATGGTGCATGTGTATATGTGTGTGTGTGTTAATCTGTATTTGTATAAGTGTGTGTGTGTGTTTATGGTGCATGTGTATATGTGTGTGTTAATCTGTATATATGTAAGTGTGTGTGTGTTAATCTGTATTTATGTAAGTGTGTGTGTGTGTGTGTTTGTGTGTGTGTGTGTTTTAGGGTGCCATGACATATAAGTGGCAGGCAGAGGGAAGCTTTCAGGATGCAGGACTTCCCTTCCATCCTGGAATCCAGAAATCAAACTCCTGCTATCTGCACCCCGTCACTGCCCCTAGCCAGTGCCTTTGCTGCTCACCCTAACTCAAAGTAGAGGCAGAAGAAGAAAAGAATCTACTTTCGAGAAAATAAAGTCTGGTCTGGCGCACAAGCTTGTAATATTGGCATTTTATGGAGCTGTGAGCGGCAACAGTTCCAGGCCATCCTCAGCCATACATGGCATTTCAGGCCAGCCTGGGATACATGGGACTCTGTCAAGAAAAAAGGAAGTGGTAGCGTGGGGGCAGGGACAGGGGGTGAACAATACATTCAGACTTTTTTTCTAGTTTTTTCGACTAGCACACGGGACTTTTTCTTTTTCTTTTTTTTTTTCTTTTTTTCTTTTTTTTTTTTTTTTTTCCGGAGCTGGGGACCGAACCCAGGACCTTGCGCTCGCTAGGCAAGCGCTCTACCACTGAGCTAAATCCCCAACCCTGGGACTTTTTCTTGTGCCGATTCTTCAGCACTTTTGTGATTTCAGCCAGATTGTCACCGAGTTTAAATTTTAAAATATGCAGGAGTCTTTCGATCACGTAACACCCCAGCAGGCGTGCGTACGCTGCACGTGTGGGCTATGGGAGGTGCTGCACCTGTCTGTGTCATATGGGGCTCAAGGAGCCGCTTCCTTCTGGAATCTCTGGCAGCCGAAGCCCAGAGGTGCCTTCGGGGATGCTGGAGTGAGAATTTGGACTGTGTATGGGAAGGAGAAAGGCAGAGGCTAAGAAAGGCCACACTCAGCTTCCCGGTCTCAAGCCCAGGCTTTGGTAGTGGGCACTAAAGCATGTCCACCACAGTGGGTACGAATGTGGCCTTCGGCTGCCAGCCCCGCTGTGCCGTCCTCACTGAAACCTCCATTCCGGACTTTGCCGTAAGCTTATCCACAGCAGCTCAGGTGCCCTTCTACCTGAGGGCCCCACGGCGGCAGCTCTTTGATGACGACATCTCTTCTCAGCCGAGCAGTCCTAGGTCGTTGTCTGTGACATCTTGCCTGGTCACTTCGGACACCTCTCTGCTGATTCCGCCGCTGAAGCCGGGACTGAGAGTCAGGAATGGCAGGTTTCCTCCGAGACTGTGTAGTGTGTGCCCTCCTCAGGCATTCGGTTCCAAATCCTGTAGCTCTGCGGGTTTCGGAGATGGCCCTGGGCCTCTGACTCACCTGTAGACTCAGAGAGTCAACACTCTTCTGGGAAGACCATGGCAGGGTGCCTTGGCACGGCCCAGGTTCCACAGCCCCGTGGTTGAGCACATGTCAGAGTCCCCAGCTCTCAGCCACAGGGAAGACCAGGAGCCAAGAGGTCTGGAATGAGGTGTGTGCTTGAGGACTACAGCCCACCCCTAGTTCAAGCTGAGGTACCCAGTGACTACTGGAGTAGAGATAACAGGATCTGACAAGCAGAACCTACCAGACAGAAGGAGCAGGAGTAAGAGAAGAGCCACACCCTCTTTGCCCAGGGCCAGCAGATGATCCCTGCTTATGAATACTTGCAGAGGACTGCATCCATATACCCCTTACCCCAGAGGTAGAGAGGAGGGCTGCAAAGTTCATAAGCTCTGACAGAGAGTCTTCTTATACGTTAATGTTTACTCCTCCCCTCCCCGCTCTCCTGAAAAGTCTTTTTTTTTAAACACACTCATGTCAGCATTTACATTGTTTACACGCAGCCCTGAACTCGCTGTGTGTTTAGCCATTAAATGTTTGACCCTCCTGCCTCTACCACCTCAGTCTGAGATTACCCACAGGTACCACCACACTGGTCTATGTGGGGCTGCAGATCAGACACAAGGCTTCATGCGTGGGAGTCAAGCACTCTACCGACCGAGCTACACTTCCATCCCTGTGTCTATCTGAAGTGGCGTTGCCAAGACACGTATCTAAGCTAGGCTTATCTGCTGGCTGCAGGTGTGGGGTCCGCTGTTCAGACACCAGAGTCTCTAAGTGAACACCCCTGCCTTGAATGCTAGCTGCTGCTTGGAGCCTTGTATTAGATACAGGTGCTTCAGGGTAGCCAATGTCTTTGGAGGGAAGGGGTTAACTAATGTCTATAACCCATTCCTTTTTGACCCATTGGGTTTTAAGGGATTCGAAACCCTCAAACTCCATTCTTACGTGTGCTTCTAGTCAGTGGACGTGGTTCAGAGCTTAACACACACCCCGTTCTGCAGCGTGCAGCTCTGTGACATGTCTCGCTACCAAAGTTCTCCCAAGTGGTCTCCAAGTGAATCAGAACACCGTAACATCTTCCTCTCCCAGAACCTCTTCTGTCACCTTCCAGAACTGTGTACAGTATGCATTAGTGTATCCTCCGACCTCTCGAATCCTCAATGCTATCACCACCAGGTCATTAATCCTCCAGAAATGCCAGGTAAACAACCTGCTGCTTGTGTGTGAGCGGGACCCAGAAACGCCGCTGGGGAGTGGAGGCATGAGTGTGTGTGCACGGGTATGTGTGCCTATGTGCACACCTACGTGGTATGCTAATGGCCGTGCTCTCTAGATGAATGACTGAGTGGCAGGTGACACTCCTCTGGGTCGATGTGTCACCCGGGTGCCTGGACACTCATTACTTAGGAGCATGCCACTAGGTGCCTGGTCCTTAGTCACACCGGGATTCCTTCACTGCATTCAGCCTAAATCTGGCTTGGCAGGTCTGGGGCCTCAACAAGGCCCACCCTGTGCAGCAGGTCTGAAGAGGACAAAGATGGCGACGGAGCCTACAGCCCCTAGGTCTCTTCTCCCAGGCCTCACGCAAGGCCACCTCAGCCCGTAGGAAGTTGCTCCCTGACATTTGAAGGTCAAAGGCCGTTGGGGTTTCTCTTTCATGTTTTTCTCAGAGAAGATGAGTTGGATCACTGACTCCTGATAAGTTAGAAGCATAGAAATTCCTCAGCACTGAAATCACCTCTTTCCTCTCGCCACCATCTTTGGCTGGGCGTGCTAGCGTTTGTCTGAGGCTGGCTGTGAGGATGTGGCTTCAACAACAGTCCCATAAATCAGAAATCTACACGGCCAGACTTTGATCTTATTGAACGAGTGGAGCTTGTTCTATATTCTGAAAGGCCAGAGGTGGTGTCTCCCTGCCTTCCCTGGCTCTAGGTGGCTCTGTCGTCTTCCCTGTGTCACCGCCATCCTTCTGCATGGCTGAGTGTGCTTTCCCTGTGACAAGGATTCCGTTCACTAGCTAGGCCCACGCTAATTTCCCTTAACTTTATTGCCTCTGTGAAGGCCCTATTTCCATACAAGGAAATAGACAGAGTCCCAGACGACAGAAGTTATAACACAGACGTATTTTAAGAATCAGGGAACCCATAGAGGGGAGAGAAGGTTAGCAGCTAACAGTCAGGGAGGATTCAGGAGAGGTAACAGAGACCAAAGACCCTAGCAATAAAGTTTGCTGAAAAACAATAGAGAAAAGACACATAACGGATATGATTCTCCGTAGGAAGCTTAGTGTGTCTGCTAGCACCGGCCTCAGCAGTCACATGTGAGCCTTGGCATGTAGAATGTAGGTTAACCGTAGAGACAACATCATGCTGTCAGTAGTTGCTTTGGGGAGTCGTACAGGCGTGTTTGCCCTCCATGAAGTTGATGCTGTTAGCACCCAGAACCTGAGTTTGCTAAGGGATCCTTGGCTGTGGCTCTCATCTGTTGTGCTTATAAAAAGATAAGGAGAGAGGGAACGTGTTTTGTGGATGTGTAGCCAGGTATGGGGAAGGGGGTGCCGCCAAGGGGCCATGCTGATGCATCCCTTCCCCCTGAGGGACCAGCCACACAATGGTATAGTCTAGAATAGAGTTTATTCAGGGTATGGGGAGGGGAGTTGAAAGGTTAGTAGGGACAGAGAAAGGCAGAGAGGGCAGAAGAGTAGAGAAGTAGAGATGGCTGTGAGCATGTGGAGAGAAAAAGGGGAGGAGAATGGGGAGAGAGGAGGGAAGGGGCAAGGGGACAGAGTAAGAGCAGGAAGGCAAGAACAAGAGAGAGAGGAAGGGGTCAAGTAGCCCCTTTTACAGTGAGTTAGACACCTGACTGTTGCCAGGTAACTGTGAGGTGGAGCTTAGACAAAATGCTAACACCATCCGTGGCCAGTCAGATGCTGCAGCTGGGTCCTCCATAAATGAGCCACCTGTCTGCCGTGGGATGTTAGCATCCTGCCACAAGACCCGTGGACCACCAGCCACCCTGAGTGCATGCACACTCCACGTCCAAATCCCACACATTCGTCAAGCCCATCTTCTTGGCAGGCATCAAATTTGTCTCCCGCTACCAAGAGATCTGTGTGTATGTGGGGGCGAGGGGGAGGGTAGAGGTTCCAGTGACAGGAAATATCAGGTGCTTTACCTGCAATCACTCTGACACAGCCCAACCAGGGACATCCAAGGACCCTGGAGCCCTTCTCTGCCTCTGCAGTCCCATTGCTTCCGTCTCTAGACAGCAGCCCAAGCCTTCTGAAGCAAGGGTGCACAGATGACTGGGTTGTGCTGCCTTTTGGAGGTGGGGGCTGTTCTCGGACCTGCATTCTGGCCCCTTGCATGCAGCTTATTCCTCACAGAGCACTGCTAGGGCAAGGGAAGTGAACCCCAAGCAAAGGCAGCCAGGCAACGACATCCCGCAGGCTTACACAAAGGGAAAAGGGCATGGAGCCAAGCTGAGAACATCACAGGTACCACGGAGCTGGTAAACCCAGAAGGCATCCACCCGATTCCATCTTCTCTGACAGAGCATCTTTCCTCCTCACAGAAAAGGACAGTGAGGTGCAGAGAGGTTAAGTTCATGCCCAAGGGAACATGTCTAAGTCATTATACACCTAGCTCTGACCATAGGGCTTGTTGTCTCAATTGCTGCCCGTCCTTCCACCTCCCACGGACCCTACGCAAGGAAAGAAAACCTAGACTTTCACCAGCACCAGGCTGGGTCTGAATTTGATGTGTTTGGGAATATGATGCATTGAAATTAACCAATGAGGGGGCTGGGGATTTATCTCAGTGGGAGAGTGCTTGCCTAGCAAGCACAAGGCCCTGGGTTTGGTCCTCAGCTCCAAAAAAAAAAAAAAAAAAAAAAAAAAATTAAAAAAAATAAAATTAAATTAAAAAAATTAACCAATGAGATGATTATACGCACATAAGGAAACAGAACGCTATCTTCGCGGCACATTTGTGAATTAACTATACACTAAATATTTAAGCTCAAACGAGCTCAACAGCCACACACGATGGTGTGCTTCTAGGATCTGACACTTGGGGGAGGCAGTGGTGGGAAGCTCAAGACTTGCCTGGCAAGTTCCCGTCCAGAGCTGTAGAGTGAAACTCTGTCACAAAATAATTTAAAAAAAAAAAAAAAAAAAAAAAAAGCAAGTAATGGTGGTGACTGCCTGTAATCTCTGTGCTAGAGAGGTAGGATAGTGGTTGCCTAGGGCTCACTGGCCAGCCAAGCTAGCTTAATCAGCAAGCTTCCAGCCAGTAAGAGATCCTGTCTCAGAGAGCGAGGTAGACGCTTCCTGGGGAAGGACACCCAAAGGTGTCCTCTGGATGTTACCCTCATGCACGTGCACCCATGCATACACACGCAAAGTGAAATAAGTTCGTACTAATGCCTTATTTTCAGCAAACGCCGGAAGAGCAGGCAGGAACTTTCCCTTCCTCCCACATAGAGTCCCCCAGGAGTACCAGGCACCTCGTGAGGGGCAGCCCAGCCCTCCCACAGTGGGCTCTTCCTTCCCTCACAGGAACACAAAGTTGAGATTTGGTCTTTTACTATTTATTGTAATGCTAAATATTGACCCTCCCACAAAAATCTGGTTTCCCCAGGAATGAAGAGATCCTCACGCACACCAGCTGATGCTGTGCAAACTTACTATTAATTTAAAACTATCGAATAAACAGGCCAACAGCCTGGAGGGGCAGGAGAGGTAGGAGGGAGAATCACAGGAGAAGAGAGAGAAGAAGGAGAGAGGAGAGACGTCTTGGGGTAGATGAGTCTTGAAAATATGGCCATGAAGGCTAGAGGAAGAGCAGCCAGGCAGAACATGACAAGTCACATCTCAGAGGTACTGATGGGGAAGTAGGCACTGAGAGCTTAGAGGGTGGATATGGGCTCAGTGCTGGTGTTTTTAAGGCTCATCATATGTATAAAGGCTTTGTGTCTTTTATCTGGGAACTGAATGACCTAACCGAGATTAATTATTACCACAACAAGACATTGCCCCCCAGTGTCCTGATTGGCTTCTGAACAGCCTTCGTTAGAATTCAAAGAAATGCAGTCTGATGTCATGGCAGCCTCTGAAAGCCGTTTGAAATCTAAGAGTGACCAGACAGGCAACCTGTCTGTGGGCAGGAATTGCCTGGCTACTGTATTCTGTCCAGGCTGACACTGGCACCCTTTCATGGGAAAGCATCTCATCTGTGTGGAGGAGTACATCTGAGTTCTTAGGCAGAGCTAAGGAGCCCTCGGAGCTGAGCGGCTTCCCCACTTGAAGACAATGTATCCAGATGTATCTGAATGTGTCTGACTGTGTTTGTTGGTGTGTGTTGTTTTTTTTTTTCCAGGATGGTGAGATTCACCGAGGAGAGGCTGAAAAAAAGAGAAGCGTTGGCAAGCTTTCTCAGACCGCCTCAGAAGACAGTGATGTGTTTGGTACGTAGCCGCAGAGAGGGGAAAGCCCCTGTCGCTCCACTTGGACTGTGAGCCCACGCATTCTCACTGGGGGAGCTGTATTTCCGAGGGCCTGGGCTCATCCATGGCTTTGTGGGGATTTGTTATTGTTGTTGCTTCTTGATCCGTCTTCCTGTGTGTATGTGCAAACACAAGTGTGCATGTGGCACTGTACCTGTGAGGAAGTCAGAGGACAGCTCGAGAGTGAGTGAGTCTTCACCTCCTGCCTTATATGAAACAAAGTACCTTGTTCATTATCGAGTTCGCCAGGCTAACTTATCTCTGAGCTTCCAGCGAGCAGTACCCACCTCCCGCTCGTAGCACAGGAAGTACAGATGTGCACTGCTACACTTGGTTTTACGTGGATTCTGTGGAGCCAAACTCATGACCTCACACGTGTGTAGCCAGGCGTTCTACCCCTGATGATGCCTCCACCTCTGTCTTCCTTTGTAAACACACCTGGGCAGTGGTGTGGTGAACACTGCGCTCCTGCAGACCGTCCCCACGTGACCTAGGGCTCTGCCCCACTTTGCGTTCATCCTTGCTCCCTGTAGCCCTAAGGACCTCGCAGTCTCCCTCTCAGCCAGGCTGTGGGAACATCAGCAGGCCCCAGAGTCGAAAGCATGCAGATGGGAAAGCGAGCTTGCCAAAGCCTGTGTACTTGGGCTGACTGGAGACAGTGACTCAGCTGTTGTTGGGAATAACTGTGGTCTGTGAAACGCTCCCTTCTGTTGCCTCATGGGGACACACCGCCCTGCACACGGGTTTTGTTTCTTCCTATTTCTCAGAGGGGACAAACATGTGCATCTGACTTTTTTTGAGGACTGTGGTTATCTAGAGCCCTAGGGGCACTGCTGTCCCTTGTCTCCCACATAGGAGAAGGAAAGTGTGACTGAGAGCCAGACTGTGTGGTAAGAACCCACTGTCCCAAGAGGACACAGTGGCCAGGCCCTGCCACTGCAGGGATCGTGACTCAGGTCGTGCAGCCTGGGTTTCAGTCACTTAAAGCCAGTGGCCATAGCCACACTCCCCAGCCCCAACTTGCCTATGCAAAGGCCTTTCTTCATACTTTCCCCCCGCTAGGTAGCACCATCTACCCTGCTGTTTCGTTATTGTTCGTTCTTACGAACTTGGTTTCTTCAAACTGTCTTTCTTCTGTGCTTTGTCCTTGAGCAAATATCTGTGGTTGAAAGGCCTCTGAGATCAATGTGATCCCAGTGACCCTGAGATCAAGTTCAATGTGACCCCAATGACTGAAAACCGTGACTGGGGGCTAGAAGTACAGTGGGCGGCAGGAGAGTGGGGGAGGGGCTCTCCGATTTCTTTGGCTGTGTCTATTTCCAGGGATTTTTCCGGAGGTCATTCCTGTCTTTGGTAAGTGGGGTGTTCGTTTTTTAGTCGCAGAGGGAAGAGTAGAACACAGCAGTGTGGCTGCCTGACAGCAAAGCGCACAGTTTAAGATATTGAGGGCAAGGCATGGCACAAGAACATAATGTCCTCCTGTCCTGTTCAGAATGGTTCGGAGTCTTCTTGACGGGTCTTTTACTTGTGTGCTCTAAGTATGTACGTAGAAGTAATGCACATCTATATACACAGAGGAATATCAGGGGCACCAAAGAAAAGGCAAAATACGTAGGCCCCGGTTTGCATTTTCTTTAAGCATGTGTCACCTTTAGTATTAGTTATGGTTTGAGCTCAGGAGTTGAACGCATGCTTAAGTAAGTGCTTTCCCACAGAGCTGTGGTCCTAAGTCCCAGTGAATTGCTTTCCAGTGATAGCAGCCCTTGCACAACATTGTGTAGATGTGTGTATGTGTGTGCACACATCAACCATGCCCTACCAAAGGCCTCTGAGTATAAATACTCTGATTCCCGAAGCTGTCTCCACAGTGGCCACCTTCACACCTTGGTAGAAGTGAAAAGCAAGGCAGAAGACACGGATATACTCATACCTGAGGCATGAAGGCGCCTCACAGCTCTTGCAGGGTACAAGCAGAAGGATCCCAGTCACCCTCATGCATGCATAGCTCATCCATACTGGTCCTGGCTGAGTCAGAGCCCAGGGGTGTGTGAGGAACCTGCTGTTTGCAGATGTCCTAGGTTCACTCAACCCTGAGTCACGGAGGCTGGGGCGTGAGTACTCCTCACCAATCCTCAGTGGTACAGACCGAAGACACCGTGAGTTACCGAAGCCGGACACACACGGGTTCCAGGCTGAAGATGAAGGATGATAAATGAAAAGAGAAAACTCTGTGGGTTTTTTTCCAGAAAGGCCCTGGCTGGCTTTTCTGTTCTGTTACTTTGGTTCAGTTTGGTTGGGGCTTTTTGGGTTTTGTTGCTGTTCTGTTGTTGTCGTTGGTGGTGGTGGTTGTGTGTGTGTGTGTGTGTGTGTGTGTGTGTGTGTGTGCGCGCGTGTGCGTGTGTGTGCGAGTGCATTCACACCCTGTGGTGTAAGTCAGGACAATTTTTGGAAGTTAAATCTCTTTTCTAACACGTAGGTCCCAGGGGTTGAACTCAGGTTGTAGGGCTTCACGTTGACAGGGGCCAACCGAGCCATCCCTCCAGCCTGATCATGGACCGAAGATCCTAGGAAACACATCAGAGAATTCTGTATAAACTGAGAGTGTCTCAGACGCAGTTCCACATGAATCCAGCCCCCCTCTACCTCACAAGGGCCTCTCTGACTGTCCAGGCGGTGAGCTCCATTCCAGAAAAGCCAGCCCCCTTGACATCCATCGCATTCTGCGAACATGGTGCGGGCTGCAGCCCCACTGTGGTCGTCTCTAAACCCTCAGATATCGTTTCGTTCCTGTGTCAGAGAACAGGGGAAGGATGTAGGAAGCACTGAGAACTGTCTGCTGTAGCCAACAGGTCCTCACAGGATGCACACACCCCTAGGATATTGGGCATCATGGAGTCGGAGGGGGGATATGACTTCCATTGGGGATATTGACTGGGCACAAGTGCTACATCCGATGGCTCTAGGACCCAAGCTAAGCCTGTCAATCGAATCCAGACTCACTTCCTCTTCCTTGGCGCCTTTTCCAGTCGAGTAAGCAGCTTTGAGGCCTTAACCTCACTGGGTAAAATGCCACTGAAGTGTTGCTTCAGTCTCAGGGGAGTGTCTCAGCAGGCACCATGTTTAGTCTCTCCGTCCTCTTCCTCTGTCAGAGCTGCGGTTACACCTCAGGCCTGGTTGCCTGGCTACGCAGGAAGAAGGAAATGTTTCAGGGCACCGTAGCCTAGGGAACCCTGTTGACCCCATTTTGAGGAAGCAGGCTATTTCTCAGCTGGCTGGTTTTTAAACTTCGTTGAGCCACACACCCCACACACTCCACATACCATGCTGTCACTTGAAGGCAACATACCCCACCCACTTCCTATAAAGCTCTCAAAACAGGGCTGCTCCCCCCCTCCCACCCCGGCAGGTCCACTGTGAGCTGAGCAACTCTAGTAATAGATACCACCCACCAGAAGAGGGCACCACTGCTCTGCAGAAGCAACTGGTTCCTTCTAGACAGTCCGGGACTGAGACACTGCTCAGTGTGCATGAGATGCCCAAGCTTGACAGGTGGTGCAGGCAAGGACGGCTGAATGGCGGGGTCACGCCTTCCTTCCGCTGCCGTCCTGTTTCACGTGTCTGTCAGAAAGATGCACAACAGGCGAGGTCAGATCTTACGGAAAGCTACAAGGAGGTGCAGGGGCTGGAGACAGACCTGCCTGTGTTCGGTGTCACCGGAAAACATATTCGTCAGAAGTGTTTGCGTGCTTGTCTCTGTGGCCCACAGCTTGAGTCAGTCTACAGTGAGGGGGCACACGGGAAGCAATGGATTACCAAAGACCGTGAGGTCTAGATCACATAAGATCAGCTAGGACAGCCGTGATTGCTGTGGAGGGGTTTGGGTGTGAGATCTGGCCACCGGCATGGCAAGTCAGATGTCTTGTGTCACACGGGATGTGGCAGAGCTGAGTCATTTTTGACTTCTGCTTCTTTGGCCCCTCAGAGGTGAGGAGGGGGCAGGACCGAGCCTCTGTGAATGGTAAAGTGTCCACGTGTGCACACGCAGGAGTCTGTGGCTGTGTCAGCTCCCGTTTTTAGTTCTTTCTTTCTTTAGGTTTCTGATTTATTTGTTTTTGTTTGTTTGTTTGTTTGTTTGTTTATTATATGAGTACACTGCGGCTGTCTTCAGACTCACCAGAAGAGGGCATCTGATCCCATTACAGATGGTTGTGGGCCACCATGTGGTTGCTGGGATTTGAACTCAGGACCTCTGCAAGAACAGTCGGTGCTCTAACCGCTGATGTTTTTAGTTTTATTTATTTTATGCATATGGATATTTGCCTCTGTGTGTGTGTGTATGTGTATGCGTGCACATCGTACGCACGCACGCACGCACGCATCATATGCATGACTGGTGCCTGAGGAGGTCAGAAGAGGACCTAGCATCCCCTGGAACTGCATTTCTGGGAGGTTGTGAGCCACTGTGTGGATGCTGGGAACCAAACCTCAGGTCCTTTACAAGAGCAACCCCTAACCACTGAGCCATCTTTGCAGTCCTGATTATTTGGGTTTTCAGGCGAGATCTTCCTCTGTTGCCCAGGATTAACCAAGTACTCATCACACCCTCCAGCTTCATCCTCCCGAGAGCCGTGCTTACTGCTGTGTACCATACAGCCATATCGGTTCCCACAATCACAGAGAGGTTTACACAGCCACTTTAGATTTTATTTATTTTATTTTAAGTTTATCACTGCTTTATCTGCATGTATACCTGTGTGCCAGAAGAGGGTATCAGATCTCTTTACAGATGGTTGTGAGCCACCATGTGGTTGCTGGGAATTGAACTTAGGACCTCTGGAAGAGCTGTCAGTGCTCTTAACCACTGAGCCATCTCTCCAGCCCTACACAGCTACTTTAAAGGTTGCAAAGTCACGTTTAGCAAATTCTAAGAGTTTTCCAGCTCACTTTTTTTTTTTTTAGAGATGACAGTTACATGGTGGCCATGGGCCATAAACTGACATGTCGCATGGTTTATTTATTGGGATAACCTTCTATCAAAGCCTCAGCCTTTTCCTAACGGACCTGATCTGACCCAAAGACAGAGAATTGGGCAGACAAAGCTAGATCTTGCTGAGCCAGGACTTGAAGGGGTGTGGCTTGGAGGGGTGCAGCATAGGGATGCAGGTTCCCATGCTAGGAACAACCCAGAGGTAAGGAGTCAGTGCTCCCAGAAGCTGAAGCCCCCTCATCCCCTGTCCAATTAGAGGTGGGTGGTAGGCCCCAGGAAAAGGACAAGGGAAAGTGGCCTCAGAGCAGAGTCATCGTCTTGTTCACTTGCCGGCTTACACCTCACACTGTTCCCGTTCCCCTTCTGTCAGAGGTGCCCACTTCCATCCCAACACCGCGGGCATCAGTGAAACAGCAGGTAGGCAGCCTGGCCATGGTGAACAAACCCGGAGTCCTGATTCTCAGGAGGCAGAGGCAGTAAGAGCCCTGCTTACAAGCTAGCACCTCGCAAACCTAGAGCTCAGCCGTGTTTGGGCACACCGCTGGCTCGTTAGCATGTCTGCTGTTCTCCGTCCCCATAACTGGGGATACATGCCCACCTTGCGTGGCTCGTGGGCTAGAGGAAAACTAGACAGCAGCTGCTGCTGGTACCTCATTAGTCGCTTGCACCCAGAACGTCCTAGTAAAAATGTCATCTATGACAAACGCTGTGAACGCAGCTTCTGAGTCTTGTGGATACGGCTCAGTGACTTGAGACCAGGTGCTCCCATCAAATACAGTACATGAGCACTTCCGGTGGGCTTGCCGTATTCTAGGATGGGGCCTGAGGAGTCAGGGGTCAGAGGGGTCAGGGGTCGGAGGGGTCAGGGGTCGGAGGAAACAACAGAGGAAGGGAAGGGAACACTTTAACACAAACATTTGACACGTGGAAAGCAAAGGTGGTTTTCGCTGTTGTGGTTGCTTTTCAAGTAGCAGAACAGCCTTGTGTTGTTGAGAGGCCGCCTCAGCAGGAGGATGCCCAGAAGCCAGGAAGCCTTTGCAGAGAGAGATGGGAAGAAAGGGACTGTGCCTTGACCAAGCCCCTGACCACTAGCGTGTCCACAGGGAGGTATCCGGTCCAAGAGAAGACAAGCTCTGGCTGAAAGAGCAGGACAGGAGGTGCGGAGGAAAGTCCCGTCTCCAGCTGACAGAGCTGGGCTCTTTTTACGCATTCAGCATCCATTCCTGCAAGGGAACCCTAGGTGTCCCCAAAGCAGCCCCACCCCATGCCATCCTCATTGACTCAGCTGCGTAAGCTGCCTCGCCAGTGAGGACAGATGGGTTTACAGGTGGGAAGTCTTTCTTGAGTGCGTGTGTGTGGGCCTCCAGCCTCCTACCCTACTCTGGGCTCTTGTTATCTGGGGTCTTGGTCATGCGTTATTTTAACCAACTTCTAACAGGAGTCTTGGGGTCGGTGTGGACTTGTCTAGCACTTCCCAAGATTTGGAATGCACCCTCTGTATGTAGGACATTCCGTCTTTATTTTCCCCCATACTTCTAAAGTAAATATCGTGCTGTATTTATTTCATTCCTTTACATATGTATACCTAATTAACAGACTAAAGAATTTAAATTAATCGATGGGTTAGAGGATGCACTCCAGCTATCTGGCAGACTATTTCGTGTTCTGACCTGTTTAGCCACTGATGTTTTATACGGCTCCAACGGTCCGATTAATACTCATTTGAGAACCGCTCGCTCTCCTAAGTGGTCGAATTCGAGAATGTAGACCTCCAGCCCCTCTGGAATCGTTAAAAGACCCAGAAATTGCAGGCTTCTGGTGTAACTGTGTTTGCCTGGCACCCAGTACCAGATCTCCAGGGTCTCGGGAGAGTGGCCTGCTCAAACCCTATAGGCCTTTGACTTTGTGACTTTAAGACGTTACTCTTTAAGCCTTCTTTTAAAAACGTCCCATGAGCTTCATAGTTCAGTGACGTCAGCTGTATATAAGGCTCACCCACAGTTTAATCCCTTAGATGATAATAGTTCTTCTGCTCTTGAACTGCTGAACTAAATCCGCCCCCACCCCACCCCCCAACTACAAAAAGAAGCACCAGGAAACAGCGAGGAAGGGTCAGCCTGAAGCAACATGGAACCCCAGCAGCATAGACACTGCCCTGGTCGAGCTGTGAGCAACACACGGGGCAAGTGATGGATGAGCGTGGTTCCTCCTGAATCCTGCCTCAGATATCCCTTAGGCAAGCTCCAGCATCCATCCCCTGTACCCATCCACCCAGTGCCAGCCTCACGGCTGTTTCCCAGGTTGGAAGCACACTCCCATTAGGAAAAGGGCTATGCCCAGCAGCCACCTGACCAATGGCCTGAGGCATCCTCACCCCTAAGTCCTTGCTGTTTGCAGCCCGCCTGGCCTCTCTCCCAGGCTTACTGCCTGTGCCTTTTCTCAGAAGATACGACGTCTTTCTTGACACCTCTAACTTCTTGGGGTCCTTGTTGTATCTTTCAACTCATCCTCACACTTTCCTGGCTTGTGCTTTCAGGGGACCTCCTGTCGCACATTGTCTGCACTACCAGGCACTCCTTAGAAACCCCTCCCTGACCTTTTAACCCTTACATTCTGCACGATCCAACTCCAGCTCAAACAGTAGCCAGGCCTACTTTGACTACAGCTCCACTACGGGAAGTGGCCTGAGTGTCTAGGTGCCTGAACTTGTGTAAGCGCACCTCTAGAGGGCACTGTGCAAGCAGGCTAACCTCCTCCTTAACGCCAGCGTCCACAAGGGGAGCCCCCGCAAGTCTCAGCTCAGTGTCCCTTCTCAGAGACCCATCCTGAACTGAGACACAACCTGTCAGAACTCCTAAATCTTAGAGGCTCAGAACCCCAGCTGCTTTTGTGTTCCAGCTCAGAGGGCAGAGCAGAGAGTGTCCGGGAAGAGAGGGGAGGGGTGGTACTCAGCTGGAGGTGCTACTGCTGATCAAGGTGGTAACATCACTTCCTTCCTGGTCCTCTGACCAAAAGCATCAGGGAGTCCCTCCTCCATACGAGGCACCAGGAATAGGGGCACAGAATGTGAGCACTGCCCCTGGTGGGCACGGTTTCTTACTTGTTGCTTGGTCCCTGCCCGATAGATCATAAGCCTCTGGGAGGGAGAACAACTGTCAGTGTGTGCACTACTAAATCTCAAAGCAGGGTTGGGGCTTCAGGGCATCTTCTCTCCTCTCCTCTGCTTCCTCTCTCCTCTCCTCCTCTCTTTTCTGAGACAGGGTTTCTCTGAAGCTCTGGCCCTGGCTGACCTAGAATTTACTATGAGGCTAGCCTCATGCTCCCCAAAATTGTCCTGCCTGTACCTCCCGAGTGCTGGGGTTTGAAGGGCATGTGCCATGATGCCTGTTCAGTGCTGAGAGCACAGTAGGATGGCCCAATTCTACCCTCTGCTCTCTGCTCCCCTCTTCTCTCCGACACCTCCTCTCTCATACATCTCCTCCCTTGCGCACAGCCTCTGTACTTCTCTGAAATCCACCCAGTTCCTCATTCTGTATCTCTTAGAGCCTAGGCTATTGTGTGTGCGTGTGTGGTGTGAACATGTATGGTGAGTGCAAACCAATGCACAGGTACGTGCGTTTGGCATGTGCCTGTGGGTGTGTGCGCTCATGTGTGTATGTGTGTGTGTGTGTGTGTGTGTGTGTGTGTGCGCGCGTGCGCGCGCGTGTGTAGGACTCCTCTACCAAGGCTGAGCTGCCTCTATTGTGGGTGCTCATGTGGAGAACAGGAAAGACTGTAGGCGAAGTTATCCAAGGACGCCGCCTTTTCCCTATTCGTTAAAGCGCTTCTCACAGGGAACTGAAATTCCCCAGGTGGAAGCTGTGTCTAGCAGTGCCATTCCAGGTAGGAGGAAGAGGAAGGGAGTGGCTGAGTAACAATCCCAGGGAGCCCAGGGCAGTGCAGGCTGACTCCCACAGAGCAGCCACTGTGTTCTGTGCCTAAAGGGCTCAGAAAGCCTGAGAGAGAGAGCCCCACCTTAGAAATGCCCCGAGTCACTTAGGGTCAGCAGAGCCACAATAGGACAGGGAGCAGATAGCGAGAACAAAAGGGATACAGTGTCCCAAGCGCAAATAGCAGATGTGATGGGCTGGGGCCAGTTGGGGAGCCATGAGCCGCATGCGCCTGCGGCCCAGGAATGCTCTTCCCTCACAGGGCCCATCCCAGACATCTTGTACCGAGCACCGTGGTCCCTTTGAGTATTTTAAGTGCCTTGGGTCTGATCTTAATTGGGAAGCACCTGAGTTCGTCCTTCACCAGGACTGTTTGACACTGTCTCACCCTTGTCTGAATTTGTCACTGGACCTGGGAGTTTGCGTGTCCTGTAAGAAGGTCACATCTCTCCAGTTCACTCTTTGGCTTATACCAAGGCACCGTGTGGGAAAACGGGATGTCCTTGATTTCCCAGAAGGATCCTGAAGGGAATGGGTGTCTCTTCTCTCGGGGGCACGTTTGCGCCAATGTCTTACACGTGTAAGAACTAAAGAGTCAAGGTGGAAAATGTTTGCCTTGCTGTCCCGGGACTCAGCAAATGTCCCTTACTCCTCTCCCAAGGTAGACTCTTTGTCCTCTTCACCCCAAAGCCTGACACACTCTCATGTCTCCTGCGAGGAGGGTGACTGGGCACTTATTTGGCATGCTGTTGGTAACTGTTATGTCCAACCTTCCTGCCCTGGACACAGACCCTGGACACAGCTCCAGCCGATTAGCGGCTAAGTCAGGCTTGGCACTACCCAGGGCACATCCTGACTCACACATATCTGGACGAGGCCCCTCAAGAGCAGCCACTGCCACAGACTACTCAGGTTGTTCGGTCATCCCAGCAGGTGATCTCCTGTTGACTAGTTAAGTGTTCACTGAGCTTGATCAACTGTTAGACAGCAGTTTCCACAGCGTCCATTGTGGATGCCAAGGACAGGATGCAGATGCTGGTGTCTCTGTCAGCAAATGAACCCTGGGCAACTGGCTGAGAGGTGTGGACTTGAGAACCAGAATGGACCGTGGGCTGACTCCTGTGCAGACCACTGCTATTCATGGTTACTGCTGCTCACAAACTTACTTAACTAAGAAAGCACTCCACCTCTCTCCCTCGCTTTGGAGAATTTTGTCTTTTATTATCTCTTTGAAGGCTTTCCTCTAGCTAAAACTTTTCATCGGAACTCGTTGAAGTGAGCAGGACACTCCTCCATGTTCCATTCATTTTCCTGGAATCTTCCTTCAGATCCAAACACCTTGTAGGCGAGCCCAGCAGGTGTCCCCTCCCTGATCTGCTGTTTCCCCAGAATAAGAGTGGTAAGCACTGCCCTGGGCATCTTTGAGATGACCGTATGAATAAATAAATTCACAACATTTTTCCCTCCAAGGAAATCCTATTTTGACAACATCATCTCTTCCTGAAGAGAGTGCAGCTCCCTCCTCAGTGCAGCCCTCACACTCTCACTCTGGTGAACTCACTTGCCACATACAGTCCACCTCTGGCCCCACTGGCTGTCCCCACAGGGCCCGTAAACAGGATGTCACTTGTCTGTACTGGCACATGGAAGGTCAGCCACTACCGTGGCAGAGAGGAGGAGGCTCCATAGTGCCTCCCTCTGGTAGTTCATGGGTAGCTAATGGCAGAGGACTTGGAATTTTTCAGTACAGTTAGGAGAAGTAGCCATGTCTTCCAAGGCATTGGCTGGTGGGCCAGCTTCTGCATTTTATCATTCTGTGGATATGGCTGAAAGAAAAAGAGGTAGAGAGTGAATGTGGATTTAGCCATAGCTGTCATCCAGCTGTTCCTCTGGAGTAATGGTACAGAGGGTGTCTGCCCGACTGTTTCAGGGATAGTGGGACACACACACACATACACACACATGCATACATACACACATGCATATATACACACACATGCATACACACATGCATACACACATGCATACACACATGCATACATATACACACATATACATATACACATACATACACACATATACATACACACATACATACACATGTATACTCACATATACACACATATACACACACATACATACACATGTATACTCACATATACACACATATACATACACATATGTATACACACATATACACACACATACATACACACACATGCTTACATACATACATACACACACACACACGTGTGAATGTGTGTATGTTTGTATATAACTATCCAAGATCACATAGAGATCAGGAGCTGCCCGTGGACTCCAAGGAAGAGCCGGTAGAGAGCAGAAAGCCCCAGTGCATTCACAGTGAGCATCCTGACCGTAGCCACCATCACGCAGAAGAGCTGTGAGGGAGCTCCAACCACCCAGCCACACTGAAGGTCACAGGCCCAGGTCCTTTTAAAAACCTTGGACACCAAGGACCATCAGCAACAGCCTTTGGCTCATACACAGATGTCTGTGTGGATTTGGCGCCAAGTTGACACTCATGCTTCCTCAACTCTCCTGTCCAGTGCAGACCTCTGGTCACCCTCAGAGGTTTTCCCTTTCTCGGTGGAGGGGACACCATAGCTGCCCTAGGCTTCAGCATGCCAGGCAGGGCAGTTCACATCTACGATGAGAATTTTGATAATCTTCAATGTTCAAGGCCCCCAAATCTTTCTCCTTTTCTCTTCCTTTCTTCCTCTTTTGTTTTGCTGAGACAGTGTGTGACTATGTAGACCAGGGTAGCCTCAAACTCCTGGCGCTCCATGTGCCTGCTCTCCTGTAAGCAGGATTGATGGGCTGTGCCAGTGGCATGTTTGCCTTCTTTCCTGTTTCTCTATACAGCAGGATCGTGGAGGGTCAGGGCGTGAGGGTCTCTGTCCCTCAGCCTAGGGAGTCTGTGTTTTCCATGTCATGTGTTTGGATCAGGAACTTCTTGAAGTCAGGAGATGAACAGAGGTGTGAATGTGGATGCTCAGAGAAACCATGTCATATTTGCTGTTTGTTTTTTCCTCTTTGAAGACCATGGTGCTCTCGACCCTGGGCCCCAAATCAAACAGAGCTGCTTTCCAGAGCGTTGGGGGCACACCTCACTTGGCGAGCGTAAGCTGGTTCCTAGTTACCTGGAGGCCCACGTCTAGCAGAGCTAACAGTGGTGGCCTCTAAGGATGGACTTGCAGTCATCTTTCCTTTGCTTTAAATACGAGCAGAACGTCTGCCAAGAGGCAGAGGATTCCTTTCAGACCATGGAGGCCGGTCTTCCTTTCTGTTCTCTCAAAACACCTCAGGGGCCTTCCAACTAATTGTGTAAGAACGTGGGATAAAACTGAAACTGGGGTCTGGGAAGGTGGCTTCATTGGTAAAGCGTGCACCTCACAAGCACGAGGGCCCCCAGCTTGGTGTTCAGAGCACTCATGGTGCAGCCTTGCAGCCCTAGTGCTGGAAGGGAAAGGCGTGAGGATCCCTCGGGCTTGACAACTGCCGGGTCCAACCTGCCTGGTGACCTCTAGGCCAACGAAAAACTCTGTTTCCAAAAATGGAAGATGACACCCAAGGACGAATGTCCAAGGTTGTCCCCCGGTCTCATACAGACATGCATTCAGGTGCGCACACAGCACTGAAGCCTTTTCTAGTGAAGTGGTGCAGGCGGAGGAGAACGCAGCTATTGAGCAGACCGTCTCACGGCCTCCATCTTCACTGCATGCTGAGAAAGTTACTATTTTGAAACAAAACGCATTCATTCTACAGATACTTCTAGAAGGCTTGTTTCCATCTGCCATCACTCTCCCCACCAGCACTAAGGTTATCTTTCTCCTGGGTTAGATTCCGGCTCCACTGCATAAATGTAAACCAAACGTTTTACTAGAGACCCCGGAAGCCCCCGGTTCCATCAGTAAAATGGAGATGATCGTGCCCACAAGACAGGGACCATCTGTCAGCAAGAGTTTACTTCCTGCCCACCTCTGCCTCCTCGATCATAAAGCTAACCACTTCCCGGAGCAATGTTCCTGTTTTTATGTCTCTGAGTAATGCTCAGAACTGCAACCCACCCCCCCACCCCACCCCCGCAGGATGCAGCAGAAACGGGAAACGTGTTCTCTGTCTTCTCAGGGGCTTCAAGGAAGAGGTGCACTAGGGACCCAAGTCAAAGAACAGGGGGTATGGGAGCACTGCAGGAGGCATGGGGAACACTGCAGGAGGCATGGGGAGGAGCAGTGCAGGAGGCATGGGGAGCAGCAGTGCAGGAGGCATGGGGAGCAGCAGTGCAGGAGGCAGGGGAGCACTGCAGGAGGCATGGGGAGCACTGCAGGAGGCATGGGGAGCACTGCAGGAGGCATGGGGAGGAGCAGTGCAGGAGGCATGGAGGGCAGCATGAGTAGCAGTGCAAGAGGAGGCAAGGGGACAGTGCATCTGACTCCCCTGAAGCTGTCCATCTGCCAGGTTCTTCCCAGCCTTGCTCAGGGGCCAGAGTGCAGAGCACTAGTCTATTTCTAGCCCTTTGGTTAATGACCATTGATGATATGTATGTAATACAGTCACAGTTTGGGGACAGAGCTTATCTCTGAAGATGCAGATGTCTGATCTCTCTTTACTGTGTAGCATGGCTCACTGGATGTCCAAAGGATGCGGTCCCTGGCAGATTTAGAATGACGTATTAAGAATGCCTATGGTTCTCTGAGTCGTACACACCCGTCCATAAGCCTCCTTTTTTATGTTCTGATTTGTTTCCCCTGCTTCTTGAAATGGTCATCTGAAGCAGCAAAACAGCGAAGTTGAAGTTTAATTGCTTTTATGTTTTATGTGCTTGTCTCCCCAGCAAGAGGGCTTGGAATGTTTGCAGTCACTGTACCCCTCCCACACCAGCCTCAGCCACTGCAGCCATAAAACTGCCCTCTGCACTGAAGAGATTGCATGCTCTGCACAATTGTGTGAACAGTCTTTGCATGTGTGGTCTTAGGTGGCCACGGTCCTCACCCGGCATGCTGTCCTGGGGACATCCATACTCTGTTCCCTTTTCTTCTGTTGTGCAGCTAGGCACCCACAAGTGCAGGGACATTGGTGTATTTCAACGCTGGCTTCCCTGAGTCATATGCCTGTGAGCCTTGGTTTTAGGATTTCCTGGGGACACAGGCACTGGGCTCTCTGCAATCAGGTGGCTTTTAAACCCACTCTCCAAAGTCCCTCACATTAGGGAGACTGTGACAGGCAGGAAGGAGCCTGGTGCTTTCTGAGGTCAGAGGTCTCCTGACTCCCAACCGTCAAGGGATTCCACTTACCTGATTTTGTGTGGAGATCTCAGTCAGTAACCTGTGCTAGACTGAGCACTCCCTGTCATCCAGAAACCTCTCCTTGTTCTGGAAGGGAGAGTGTTCCACAGTGAGAGAGGTCCTGGGTTCCAGAGAAACTGTGAAACACCATTTAAATTTTCAGGGGCTAAGAATGCCACTACCATCCCAGCTCTCCTAAAGCATAGTGGGAAGGGTCACCCCCTGCTCTAATCCCACAGCTGTCAGTTGAAACACCCCTCGGGGAGTGGGAAGAGGGGAGATGGGAAGGGGACATGATGGGGTCCTGAGAATCCCCCCCCCCAGTACTCTAGGTATCTGCACAGGAAGGTTACTTTGGCCCAAATGTAGATGCCAAGGAGAGAAAAATGGCAGCTTCAGACACAACTGCCTGGTCAACAGGAGATGAGGAGCAACTTCTGGACACAGATGGACTAGAGTGGCTCAGGGAAGTCCAGGGTGGCAGGTCAAAACTCTGGAACACCACTTTAGGAAGCCTGTCTTGGGGTCTTTGGCCATCACCATGAGTTAGTGCAGTATAACCCCATAGTCAGTGACTCTGTCCTGGCAGGAACTCCAAGCAGTTTCCTCTGTGTAAGGAATCAAGACAGACGCACAACCAAGAAAAGGTTCTGAGGGCCAGGCAAAGGCCAAGTGGGAAGCCTGGGACAGGCCACAGTTGCAGGCGCTCATCTCTGCATCAGTCATCAGGGCCCTGTGGCGCTGAACACAAGTCACTTCCCAAGGCTCTGAGTAAGCTGGAGCCCTGGCTGCCCCTGGTGCCCACCATACTCCTTGCTGACTGCCCTGTTCTCAGTCTGCTTAAGGGTCGGGACAGCCACTTCACAGGGACTTGGGACAGACTTCCTCCAAGGAGTTCCCAGCAGGTGGTGAGCAATGGCAATGCCACTGTCCCTGGATCTGATGATGGCACAGGGATGGCGTGCAGATGGCGTGGTGGGTGGCAGCAGCGGGAGCTCACATCACGGAGAGAACGTCAGGGGAGATGAGCGAGCGGCAGAAGCAGAGCTGTAGAATGTAGGCTCACTCGGGGAGGAGGAGGAGACCCGGGCCATTGCAGAAGTTGGTCAGGGAGAGGTGCTGGAACGCACAGCCGGGGTGAGGTACCCCAGCCTGAGTGCAGGTGGGAAGAAGTGTGCCTTATGGGTTCCAGTTTGTGGCTGTGCACGGCTCCTGGCTGTCCTACACACTGTGCTCAGTCCATTCCAGATCCCCCTGAGGACCCAGTGACAGATAATCTAATGCCTACCACACAGTACAGAGAATGATACCATAGCACACTGAGCAAATGCCACAAGCCACACAGAGCAAGGACCCGATCCGTTCCAATTCAGAGAGCACTGACAAGGATTAAACTTAACCCCAAGTAAGTTACTTCCCAGTGCTGGTTTCTTCCTACGCTGTATGTGGATGTACGCAGAGAGATTCGAGTAAGAAGGGATTGGCTGGCCCACAGGAGCCCTGCACTGATAGTAACACTGACCTGGGGGACCGAAGAGGTGAAAGGCAGCCCCAGCCTGGGCTCTGCTGTCAAGCCACTAGGGAGATACACAGTCTAATTTTAGCATAGGTATTGTCCAAGCAAGCCCAAAAAATTAACACTCCTAGTCCTGCCATACCACAGCGACCAGAACCCAGGGAAGTAGGACAGGCACACTGGCAACTACATTAGATGTTTCTGATGAGGTCAGGAAATACCACAGAAAGAGTCTCGGAAGCCACTTCCACCTCAGTGGTGGAGAGCTCTCAGGTGGGTTCATTTTCATAACCTAGAGGCATTGACCTGCGTTCATTTCCTGTGTAACTATCTGATTTAAGGCTCACACAGGGTGAAAATGGCTTCCTACAGGTATCACTGTGATGTGGTCAGTTGGAGTTTTCACAAGTAATTTAAAGTGTGTTTAGCTCCGTTTGCTACACAGATTGTACACCACACACACTCATATACACACCGTGCACACAAACACACATACAACACATTCACGTACATGTGCACACATATACACACCACACGCACATAGGCGCCAGGCACACACTCGGAACATATGCGTGCATGCACAAACGCACACACACACACACACACACACACACACACACACACACACACACACCTTGTGTGAACACACTCCATACCAACAGTCAAGAACTGCACCAGGCTTCGCCTGTGCCCATTTTATCACCGGTGTCTCAGAAAGCATCTCACTGGTTGTCGCCTTCAAATCTGGAAGAGGCCTGTTCTATGATCCAAAGGTTTTCAAAACTTTCACCAACTCTTTGCTCACTCGAAGGGACTATTTTTATCCTTAAAACCCAGCAGGGGCTAACACTAGCTGACACGGAGCTGACACCATGGGGTGCTCCCTTGATGGTGGATTGTGGAACTGAAAGACAGCATTGTGTGGGGCCCGATTGCTATTCTCTGCCAGACATTTGACACCATTGTCCCTGTGGTATCCAGGCACAGTAAGTGCTGCACACAGATCTGCTACTGTCCCCAGAAGGACCTAAAAATAACTCAGAAATGCTTGGCCCTAAATGCCTCCATTTTGTTTTATGTGGTGAGCCTACACTCCGTGAGTGCTAATCATTTCTGACTGAGTTTTTTTTTCATATTTACAAATAATTAAAGAAATACTCTCTAGCTGTGTACAAAATAGCATGGCTGCTTTAAGAAACGGGATGGTTGAAGTCGGTTCTGTTTAGTAGAGAGTAAGTAGGGAGGCCAATCTGGCTGACTCAATTGCGGCTTCTCCTGCTTCACCACCCAGCAACCAGCACCAAAGCCTTTGGGAGATCAAGATCATGGTTTCTGGAGTGCATCCTCTGATGAGAGGCAGGAGAAGACACCCACCTCCTGCTCCTCCCAGTAATCTAGATGGTGGTGGGAAATGCTTGATATGTATATTAAAAAAATAATAACTTAGAGAACCCTGCAAAGTGTCAGCCTTTTCCGCTCTGTACTCTCTAGTGGTCTCTTGGCTTCCCTTTCTCTTTTGTTCTCTGGATTTCTCCTCTTTGGCTTCTCTCCTCTCCCTCTTCTCTCTCCCCCTCCTCTCCTTAGTGTGCATTCATTGTACATGGTTCTGGGTTTCATAAAAGCAGTTTCTTTCAAACATGCTGTTCACTTTGAAAATATTCACCGTCGTTCCCTTTCTCCCTACTGCCTTTCTCCCTCACTGGTCTCCATTCCTCTCCCCAGTCCCTCCTGTACCTTCATGTCATTCATATTGGATGGATGGGTGGATGGATGGGTGGATGGATACATAGATACATAGGTAGATACATAGATACATACATACATACATTGATACATAGATAGATACATAGATAGTAGAAACATAATAGGTACATAGATACATACATAAATACATAGATGCATACATAGATAAATAGATAGCTACATAGATTATACATATGTGATAGATATGTACATACATACATTAATAGATACATAGATACATGCATAGATACATGGATAGATACATACATACATAGTCTAAAATGGAAAAAAACATTCAGTATCTGACTTGTCTGCTTTTTGATTAATATGATCTTCAATTATATCCGTTTTCTAGCAAACAACAATTTTCTAGCAAATAATTTCATTCTCTTCAATTACTAAAATCCATATATATACATATATACCATTCCATTGTACATATAAATATATACCATATTTTCTTTAGCCAACCATCTGTCAGTAGACACCTAGGCTTATCCCATAACTTAGCTATTAGGAATAGTAAGGCAGTAAGCACAAGCTCACCTATGGTGCATTCAACACACACACACACACACACACACACACACTCACACACACTCACACACACACTCACACACACACACTCACACACTCACACACACACACTCACACACACTCACACACACACTCACACACTCACACACACACTCACACACACTCACACACACTCACACACTCACACACTCACACACTCACACACACACACACACACACACTCACACACCCCTTTAGGAGTGGCATTCTTGAGTCGTGGCAGTTCTATTTCCAGCTTGTAAGGACCCTCCACGCTGATTTCCATAGTGACGGACTGGCTTTCGTCCTCACCAGCAGAGCACAAGCTTCTCTCCCTCTTCAGCAACAGGTTTGTTGTTTGTGTGCTGGATGCTGGCTAGTCTGGCAAAGCACTTTTGATTTGCATTTCTCTGATGACTAAGGGTGTTGAACATTTTTTATGTTTGTTGGCCATTTGCACGTCGTTTTGAGAAACCATTAGAGGAAATAGTTTGGTACAAACATGAGCTACAGCTTTCTAAAAAGGACTCTTTGTGTGTCACAACTTGGTGCGGTTCTGCCCTGCTTCCCCCCCTTCCCACACCCTCCCTCTCCCCATTCCCTCCTGGGTTTGGGAGCTATTCCATCTCCTCTGGGACCTTCCAAGGCTCTCCAGTGGCCCAGGGTGGGGGTGGGGGGTGAGAATCAAGTACAAGTTATTCCAGAGCTCAATCTAAGATACTCACACATTCATCTTCTGATTCAAAAATAGTTATCATTAATTTAATTTACAAAATTAAAATTAAAATCAACTGCATCTTTAAAAGTGGCTCACTTCTCACTTACAAAGTGACAAATATCTCTCTCTCTCTCTCTCTCTCCCTCTCCCTCTCCCTCTCCCTCTCCCTCTCTCTCTCTCTCCATTTCTTGAGACAGTCTCTCCCATACCTCAGTCTAACGTAGGATTCCTTACGTAGTCAAGGATAACTTTGAACTTCTGATCCTCTTAACTTCAGCTCCAAGTGCTAGGATTACAGGAATGTGGCACCACATCTGATTGAATGAGTGTTGGGGATCACGCTAAGGGTTTCACGCATGCTAAGCAAATGCTGTACCAACTAGGCTACACCGCAAAGCCACCAAGTCTGGACAGTGCTAATGGCTTCTCCTCTTGGAATCTTACACCAGCAGTCACAGGTCACAGGTGTGTATCCTAGGGTGGAGTTGACCTCCAGCTGCTGACATTCTGGAGTGGTACCTACAGGCAGAAAGGCCACCGCCCTATGCCTGGAGACACTGAATGGCAAGGACAACCCCATCAGCTGCCTTGTTCAGCAATGCCACCGGAGCACAGCCACAGCTGACAGTCCCATGACTGAACAGCAGTGACTGGTCCGTTATGCTTCTGTTTGTAAGTGCCGGAAACTGTGCGATCTGTGCTTTTTATGTCACAGATGCTTTTTCTTGTCTAGTCATTGAAAAAGGCAGTGCACACTCTTAGCTTCCAAGCTCAGCAAACACGAGTTGGGACCAGATGTGGCGCAGGACAGGGTGCACCTATCACTAGGAAGTCAGGTGCCCTTGCTGATTGACAGGTGTGCTCACTGCAGCATGCACAGGAGAGGACTTCAGTCATGTGGTTCCTTATGCTCCACGAGAACCCAGCGGCAGTGGCATACAATCAGCCGATCGAGTCTCTTTGCTAAGCATTTGCTGTGCACACACGTGTCAGTAGGAATGTGTTCACCCACACATTAACATACATATACAAGCTGTGCACACACTTCAGTATGTAGCACTTGCTCCATGCCTTGTCCCAGGCAGGTACTAGAAGAACAGAACGGAACAGACATAGTCATGGATCAGGATGCTTTTACTAATTCCTGGGAACCAGTAAAGCAGGGAGGAGGGAAATAAACTGATAGGGTTGTGGACTCTGCCTTCTGAACGCAGGTGAGCAGGACACTTGTCCTGAGTTCCTTTTCTGTGAGGCTGGCTTCCTCGTGCTCATGTGCATGTGTGGAGGTGTGCAGAAAGTTCTCTGCTGTAGCAGTTGGCCCTGCTCTCCCGGGCCAGGCCCTTCTGATTTGCCAGTGCGAGTCAGAGCTTGCCTCTAACCTTATCACTCAGCAACCCAGTCCTCTTCCTTCACACTAAGGCAGTGTTGCTGACTCCATTAGCCTGAGCCTTCTCCGTTTCTACGACAACCGCATGCAGATGTGATGGGTCCTTGGGTAGTATGTGAAACAGTCTTCTAAGTGGCAGGAGTGAGTTGTCAAACTATCAGCCTTGGACCCGACCGAAGCTGTTATCTACAAGAATAGTTCTCGCCATTTTGATACATGATGTGTCTTAGGGGTCTTGATACCAATCACCTTGTACCTCCCAACTAAGACGCTGAGCTTGTGTGGAAGTAACCTACAGTCACAGCAGCGTTGAATCAACGTCGTGTGCTTCTTCATAATGACACAAGGTACCCCTCACAGACTTGCCCCCAGCATGGGCTCAAAGAGGTCAAGTGTCTTCAACATGGAGGATAAAGGGTTTCTCCAGTTCAAGATCCGAAGTCTGGTTACACCAATACAATGCAGATGCTGAAAGTCTCCTCTGGTTCCAGTCCCTGTTCGTGTTGGCTGTATACCCCGGGGAACCATGGAAACAGTCCCCAAATCCTATGGAGTGACCTCGACTCAGGGATGAGCCTGTGTCAAAGTAGCTCCTACAGTCACCTCATCAGTCAGGCAGCCAGCAACTCTCATAGCCACACCTCAGCTGGGCAGCCCGTCTTTCCTTGTTCTACTTCACACACCTAAGACATCCATCTTCCTACAGAATGGAATGCAGCCCTGATAACAAGTGGACAGGCCCTTAGGACTGACAAGTGGGCAGGAACCGATGGCAATGGGTTTGGGAGGGTCCTGATCGCAAGTAGGAGGGACCTGATGAAAAGTGGGAGGGGCTGTCCTGTTGCTGTCTTCTCTCCACTTGGTGCTTTGTCTGCAGGACAGATGCACCAGTCCTTGGGAGGAGCTTGTCCTAGCAAATTGTCCACCAATGAGATGGTTCAGGGGGTTATTTTCTGACACAAAACATCAGAGCTGACTCTGGAGGCACACGTGTGTAAGGCCAGTTACAAGAGGTCAAGGAAGGAAGATGGTTCAAGGCTGTAGAATGAGTTCAAAGCCAGCCTGAACAAATGAATGGAATACAATATAATACAATGTACAGTAGAGTACAATGTGCTATAATCAAAGCTTAAAATGAAAAGAGGGCAGAGATGAAGTCAGTGGTTGAACACTTGCCTCACCTCACATGGTTGAGTCCCCAGGTTTCGTCTCCAACACTGGGTGTAGTGAGAATTCTGGAATTTTGATTTCTTAAACACACACAGACACACACAGAGAAAGAGAGAGAGAGAGAGAGAGAGAGAGAGAGAGAGAGAGAGAGAGAGAGAGATTATAAGAATGTGCTTTCATTTTTAATCCCAGGTGTGGGGATATAGGGCCACTTCAAACTGTCTGTAGCAGCAGTTAGTGTCTGTGACTGTGTGACATTTGGAATTCTGGGAGCTTTTCAGAAAGTATATAAATGCTAGGGCCCTGAGAGGCATTGGTGGTGGTTGGTAGTTTGGGAGGGGGCAGGGTGTTGGTTGTGGCTTGTTAGCTGTCATGCTCAAAGAAGAAATTAGACTTTAGCACTCTCTCTCTCTCTCTCTCTCTCTCTCTCTCTCTCTCTCTCTCTCTCTCTCTCTCTTTCTCTCTCCCTTCTCTCCTTTCTTTCAATCTGGTGATGGAGGGGGGAGCTAAAACTAGGGAGTAAAGGGTAGGAGAAAGAAGAGTCCACAATGCAGCAAAGACCATCTACAACCGGGTTTTAAAAACTAAGCATTAGAGGCCATAGTATTCTGCGAGGGTTCAGGAGGAATTCTCATCTGTGGCGCTTCCGTAACGCCTGTTTACTCTAGGCCTCATTCTCAGTATTACATCCATTTGTTTGCTGGCCTCTTGCTGTCAGATTTTCTTTCTCGGAAACTTACTGTAATCACTTCTCGGCCTTTTGGCTAAGATCAAGCACGGAAACTTATTGTAGAGCTGGGTGTATCTCTGTGAGCTCACGCTACAGTCAACGGGGTGACCCGACGGATCTTGACTTCTTGCCTTACCTCACTGGGGCCTGGGGTTTGGACCTCTTTGCTGTGGGTACCTTTTTCAGTGGGACGCACCCTGAAGATCTATAAAGCAGGCTCAGGGGCCACTTACAGCGGTAAAGGCAGTAGCACCTCCTTCTTCTGGTAGCCCTGCTCCCTCGTTTCCTGTGGTATCAGATCTGATTCCCAGTGGAGACATCAACGTTGAGCCTCTGTCACTGACAGAAGCACATGTTGATACATGAGGCAGAAAACCGTTCTTTATGACAGTGATTGTCTTACTTGCTCAGTATTAATTGAGCATCTACTGTTTGCACAACACTCCAGTAAGAGAGGGGAGCATACTTCTAAAGGACTCAGGGTAGCGATGTGTGCGAGCGAACAGACAAAACATAGACCTTGAGGACATGCATTATAGGTAGGAGGAGTAAAGTCAAACACCTGAGTCTGAGGAAGAGAAACTGAGCACACGCACGAATTGATCTCATTGACGCTGTAGTTCCACACCACCTGTCCTCAGCACGCTGCCGATCATCCTGGGAGGACAATGCCTGGGCACGTAAACATGGGCTATGAGTCTTTCAACTCAGAGTCCTCTGCACCTCAGAGTCTCTGAGGAGCCTGGGGAGGGAGAATCACCTCCCTACCACTTAGCCACAGAGCAGTGTTCCCAGAAAGACCAGCTTCTCACTGCATGCAGTGGCCCCCGCATGCAGGAAATGGAGCAGGGAATGCTGGGAGATCAAGGACACGGGAGGCATGGGACACAGCCACAGAGTAGAGAGCAGCAGATGCAGAAGCTGAAGTCCCCAGAAGCCTGCTGTGAGGTGGAGAGGCCTGAGCAAGGAGGAGCCCAAGTCCCACAGAGAGGGTCTTAACAGGAGGGAGCAGGGTACTTCTCCTTGAAGGGTGAGCCAATCGGCATGCAGGCATGACATGTGTCAGAGAAGACCTGTCCCCACCATTGTTTCATTCTGGGGCAGATTGCTGACATAAGTGGTGACGAGGAGGGAAGGGTAATGAGGCCCATCACACAGGCTGTCAGTGGGAACTGGGAGACTGTGGGTCAGGAACCTCTTAGCTTCCTGGAATCTCAGCTGGAGGGACCAAAAGTAGCAGGAACGTGCTGTCCCACGGCACTGAGCTGCAAGTCCAAATTCATGTGTCCACAAGCCATGGCCTCCCAGGAGCCTGAGGGTTGAATGGAGTGCATCCTGGTCACCTCCAACTTCTGGTGTTGCTGACGACACATGACATCCCTGGATTTGTGGTTGCAGTCGACGTCGCCTGAGGTCCGTAGTGGTCCCTTTGTGCATGAGCTTCTTTCTTCTCACGAGGAAACCCCCATTAGACTGGGGTCCATCCTCATCCAGTGAAAGTTCCCCTTGACTTAATTACATCTTCTCAGACCCTATTTCTAAAGTCACATTGACCGGTGGATAAGCATGACTCTGGGGGTGCTGTCGCCC
This sequence comes from Rattus norvegicus, assembly GCF_021556685.1. Classification (NCBI taxonomy): domain Eukaryota; kingdom Metazoa; phylum Chordata; class Mammalia; order Rodentia; family Muridae; genus Rattus; species Rattus norvegicus. The sequence continues at coordinate 77,945,760 of NC_141551.1, forward strand.
TAGGGTAGCACCGTATGCCCCAACGAAGGTGAGAGCAGAGGTATACATTGGATCTGTTGCCTTATGGGAGCAGACTGATGCACAGTCATGGGGGAGATGGGTGCCTGGAGCCTAACAAAAGAAGTCTTTTCAGTTCAGCATAGAAGGCAGTCAAGGAAGCGTGTAAACTAGGATTGTACTTTTATTTATGGTGACAGTGTCTACTGGGATAGTGGTGATGGCTAGGACACTGAAGACAAAAGAACCTTTGGAGCCTAGGGATGCTGGGGCTTGGGGTAATATCATCTAAGACTGGATGCTATCCTGGGGCCATACAATCCAGGCCTCAGTCTTTCTGTGGGACTAAAACCCAGAACTTTCCATAGGTTTTGGAGATGTGAATGAATGACACTTAAAGGGGCAAAGAAAACAAAGACCTAAGCGTGGCCACTTGGTGGGTCAAAGTGGGATGTGCATAGATTAGGTGGTAGGCTAGTGAATGGATGGGTGGGGAGATAATGAATGAAGGATGGGTAGGTGGGTAGATAGGTAGGTAGGTAGGTAGGCAGATAGATAGATACATAGATACATACATAGATACATGCATAGATACATAGATAGATAGATACATAGATACATAGATACATACATAGATACATAGATAGATAGATACATAGATAGATACGTAGATAGATAGATACATAGATAGATACATAGATAGATAGATAGATGATAGATACATAGATAGATAGATAGATAGATAGATAGATAGATAGATACGTAGATAGATAGATACATAGATAGATACATACATAGATAGATAGATAGATAGATAGATAGATAGATAGATAGATAGATAGATAGATAGATAGATAGATGGATGGATGGATGGATGGATGGGATGGATGGATGGATGGGCAGATAAATGGACAAATGGGCAGAGTGGATAAGCAGTAGATGGGGTGAATACATATTAGATGGACAGAGCATTTATTTGCTCCACGAATAAGAATTGTTATGACCTATGCTGTAACAATTTATCAAATTCAGACTATGAGAAAGCCCTAGGTACTCAGGTGGCTTTGCACATGAGGTTGCCAAGCCTTAAAGACATGAGATCCTGTGCTGTAGATAGTGGGACTGAGAACTGAGGTCAGCTCCATCTTACTCCAGACCCCTGGCCCGGTGTTCATATTCATTTAAATTTCCATCTGGTGTGTACTGGGAGCTGGCTCTGTAATGCTGACAAGATCCAGGAATCCCCTTCAGCCGGGGCGACCTGGGACGCTGCTCTCTGTGGTGGGCACTGCTCTGCATCTGCCTTATTACAGAGCTGTTGTGTCGCTGGGGCCCATGTTAGGAGGAACTTTGTGAGTATGGGGCCCCTTCTTATCGCTCATGTCTACACGGACTGCGTTAGGACAGCTGGATGGCGGGGGGTACTGCCCGAATTGTGCCAAGGAACCTCTCACTCAGCAGGACTCGGACTGGCCAAGTATGTGGGTAGGCCCCGAGGAATATAGTCCAGCTCTTGCCTGAGGCCCTCTGGTTATTGTGACCCCCTTTCTTGATGTGGGAGAGTCCCTGAGTGAGCTATTTAGAGTACATAAAAACTATATGTTCTGAACACACAAAAGAGGCATTGGTGTGTGATGGGTGGGTTGACAAGGTTCGTTTGTGGAAGCGCTTAAAGCCATCACCGCAGGCAGCCTGGCAGGCAGCCACATGCCTCTCATAGATGCAGAATTTCTGTCATAGCAAGTCCAGGCTACACCATGGGCCTTTTTGTTCCCTGTGCCCTCCCAGGTGACCCCGAGCCCAGGCTGCCAGTGGCAGAAGTATTCCATGAACAAGGAAGGTCCTCTCTAGCCTGGCCCACACTTCCAGATTCCACAGCCCCTCTGCAGGCCTAGGCTGCCTCTCAAGTAGACCAAGTGGTCAGAGGCCTATAGGTGTCCCCCTTCCCTCTTCTCCAGGTAGGAGCAGGGCTAGATACTGCCCTGTGCCTGCAGCTTGTCCCAAACCACATACCTCATGGTTTCCTCAAGGGTTGGGTGATAATGACTGAGGCTTAACTCTGCCCTGTTCCAGACCTCCCCTCTTCATCTGCTGACAGTATCCAAGAGTACAGGCCAAAGCCCTGCTGCCCAGACCTGCTGCACCCATATTCAGAGGGAAGGAACCTGCAGGTCCCCACCCTAGGAAATCACCTGCCAGCCTCGCAGCCAGCACCCACTCACCCATCCATGCTCACCAGATAAGGAGGCACTGAGCCACAGGTCTTCTTGCCTAGAGAGTTCTGAGCAGCCTCCCCCAAGCTGGCCAGGCTGGCAGTCTCCAGATTTATCCACTCATCTGTATGGCTGCTGTAACTAAAATTCCCACAGATTGAAGCAAACAATTGAGCTTTAGAAGGACCCCCAGAGGACGCTGTCCTGGCTTACCTCACATCATTGGTGTCCTGTATCCTCCACATTAGTGTCCTGTGTCCCCAACACACACACACACACACACACACACACACACACACACACACACACACACACAGAGAGAGAGAGAGAGAGAGAGAGAGAGAGAGAGAGAGAGAGAGAGAGAGAGTTAGTTTTCCTGGGGCCACAGAAACAGTGTCACCACACTGGCGTTTTGGAAGCAGCTAAACTCCTAGTTAACGTTTCTCTGGCTAAGACATCTCTGCCTCCTAAATATTTCTCACCTGTAAAGAAAATTCAAAAGACCTCAAAAAGACTAACGAAGACCTCGATATTCCTTCCACTGCCACAAAGCGTCCACATGCAAAGACAGGGCTGGGGAGGGGCTGGAGTGCATTCTCACCGCTCTCACTATGCTGTGGCCGAGGGTCATGTAAGAGAAGGCTGGCGACAGGCCTGTGTTCCACACAGTAGGAACCTTTACCCTGTCACCTGATCAAAAACATGAAGGTAAGGCACATGCTTTTAAAAACCAAATCCCAACAGATAGTGGCACGTTCTCCACCTTACAGATTGCATGGGAATAGTCTCTCTAATCCCCAGTTAGGAAGAAAGAATTGGTCTGAACGCCTGCTCGCGTGTGATTAGATAGATGACTCTATTTGGGGCTATATTTCGTGAAGTGACCCTCGGCTAGATGCCAAAGTCACTTCAACTGTCCCATGGAATCCAGCTGTTGATTGTGGCCCTGTGGTGAACATGACCAGAAGAAGTGGCCCTATGCTCGATATGCAAAGCTTTGGCCTCCGAAGGCAGGTAATCCTGCCCAAGGTCTTCCACACACCATCCCATGCGCATACTGCCTATGACTCAGGTTCCCTTCACCTGTGTTTGTACACAGAACCGAGTAGCAGAATCAGCGTTTAGGAAGGGATGTGCACCACCCTCCTACTACATCCCCAGCTTTTAAACGCTGGGAACCAGAACCCCACGTTTGCGTTTACACGTTCTAAACACCCTAATTTCCTTAGAGTCCAGACCGCCGGCCTGAGAAGACAATTGGAACAACACCTGGCGGGTATGGGAAAGCAAAGGGCTGTTTGCCGGATGTGGTTTTTATGCAGGTGGAGCAGAAGAAGCACGCACTTAGCGCCAACCTCTGACACACTGGAGACAACAGTGTTATCTGAGGGTGTGACCGTTAGTGAGACCCTCATGCTGAAATACAGCTGATGCTGGAGGACCTTAGCAGATGAGACTGGTGGCCCTGCTGTCCCATTACAAGTACAATACGTGTTGCACATTTCGAAACAGTGACTTACCAAGGACAGTTTGTGAGCAGGAGGACAAGGTCAACCTCAAAGACTACCTCTGTCTGCCTCTGAAGACCCCCAGAAGCAGCGTTTAGTTGTTCAGTGATGTCTGTTCTCTGTCACTCCCTTGTTCTGTTTTGCATGTAGCAGGCCATCTCGCACACGTGGGCTGAGGACTTGTCAAACCCCAGTATCATGCAGTGGTTTGTTTCCCATGGAGCTCTGGTGCTAAATTCATTATCTTGATACTTCGGTGCCAAGGTGAATGATGATGTCTATGAAGTCTTCTTTCTGCGTAGCCACAAAGGATTACGAAATTGATGTTGATTTACATAACTGATTATGTTGATTACAAAATTGATGTTGATTTCTAAGGCAGACCCAGTCAATGGTGGGTTTAGAGAGTTTCAACATTTAAGAGACATTCTCACTTCAAAATGATGGATATGATGGTGTGAATCCGTAATCCCAGCAATCGGAATCATGAACTCAAAGCCAATCTAGAACTATGTAGAGAAACTCTCTCTCATAAATAAAGGGCTTGGAGTTGGGGAGACAGCTTCATGAATAAGGTGCTGGTTATACAACCTGACAGCTCGAACTCAGAAGCCCAGAGCCCACAGAAAACCTGTCATAGTAGCATGCATGTAGCATGTAGCAATGTGTAAGTGCCCAGTGCAGGGATGGGACGTGAGGACAGGAGAATCCTCCAAAGCCAGCTCGCCTGGTATAGACATCAGTCAGCAAAAGACCCTGTCTCAAGGTAGAAGGTGAGACTCATCATCCAAGATTGTCTGTAGATCTTCACATAACATTCGCTGTATACACACGCACCCATGCCTACAGACATGCTATGCTTGACAAACATCCACACATGTGAACACCCACACAAAGCTTTTTTTACATAAAAATAAAGGACAGGTAAAACAGTAATGGTAATAGTCTGAGGATCAGTGGGAAGTGAGGAAAAGGCAGACCCTGAAGTGCTCACTGAGCACAAAGATGTCGCACCCAGACAAACGTGGTCAGCCTAAAGACGTAATGGGAAGGGCGACCACAGTGGGCTTTGGTTCAGGGATTCCAAGACAGCTCTCACAGGTGGCCCATGTGGTGCCCTGTTGAGGAACAAGAGGAGAAGCAGCCGGAGGAGTCCAATCTCTGTGAGGAGGATGTAGAGGAGTTGAGAGAAGACACAAGCTGCCAGCCTGGGGTTGGCATACCCCTGGATCACTCAGTAATTTGCTACACGATGGACTTCTGTGACAAGACCTGAGGGATACACCAATGGAGCAAAACCCCTGACACAGGGTGCAGATGAAGAAAAGGAGGTCAAGAGGAGAAAAGGGGAGAAGGGAGAAATAGGAGGAGGGGAGGCAGAAGAGATTCGTGGCTGTCATCACATGGAAAAGATTCTGAAAGAAGAATCAACGGGCACAAGAAAACTCTGAACATAGAGATAACTGGACGGAAAGCTAAGGTCACATAGAAGACTGTGACCTTTGGCTGGTCAATGCCACAAAATATGAATCCCCTGGAGTCATGACTTCAGAGACCTTTAAACAGTAAATGTCATCCCAAATGTCAGAGCCCTTTGAGTTTCTGTGCTCTTAAAGCTACTTAAAATCCCTGGCACCCCTGGACTTCTCAGAAGAGCATTTCCCCTTCGCGTCTCTGATGACCAAGCTTTCTCGGGCTTAGTTGTAGACTGGAGTTTTTTAGAAACACTCTCTGTGCCCACTTTGGTAAGATCAGATCTGGGTGTATCACTGAGGATGACACAGATCTGTTCTGTAAACGTGGTGTGGAATGGAAGGCCTCCCGGCTTTAACTTGACCAAGGCAGCATTTCTGTATGCATCCCACCACACGCATGCACGCACACACGCACACACGCACGCACGCACGCACGCACGCCCGTGGGTGGCAGATTTAGACTCCTTACCACACTGCTTGCAGGAAGGGAGGAGCCACTTTGGAGACACAGAGGCCTCTCTGTATCTCACAAATAACTGTATTCAAAAAGGACACAAAGCCCAACTGTTGTTAAAAATATTAGTATTCAGATGTGCTTGTGTTTTGTTAATGCATTTAATTCCTCACAGTATAGCTGTTGTCTTCTCCCCTCATTTGCATTCATTTCTGTCAGCTCCAGAATTTATAGCGCAACTCCAGAACCAGGCTCCTCTGCGCTCCTGCTTGGCCTCCACCTGTAAGTCATCCCTGCATCCCTGCAAACTTCACCTCTCCGCAGTAGCCCAGAGTGCCGTGTGTGCCCTTCAAACACTGTACGGTGGCAGAGCCCTGATGAGTCCAGCCAGTGGCCATGAGGAATGGTGCCAGCAAACATCTCCACCCACTAGGCCTTGCCCTGAACTGATTGGCCTATTTCCACAGGGCCCATTACGATGGCCTGTCATCCAATAGAGAGGCCTGGATGAGACCACAGCCATCCTGGTTCCCAGAGTCAGGATTACCTAGTCCCTTGTCGCCAGCAAATATTTATACTGCGAGATGGGATTGTGGCACAGCCTTGGAATAAGGCCATGCTTATCAGCTCTCCTGACAGCCATCAATGTCACTTGTGGGTCAGTTTAAAGACCTACACAGTTTTGATGAGTTTGGAAGCCTCTGGAGTGTGGGTGTTTGATTTATGCAAACTTCTGTTAACATACACTATCAAGGGCATGACCTGCCTTGGGCTTCACATCAGCTGTTCCAGAGCCAGTGACCTGTTATCCATGTGGCCACCGTATCTGATCAGAGGAGCCCATGTGAACTCCTCAACTGTGCAGTACCAGGTCATTTCAGCTGGAAACCTTAGGACAGTAACACGCTGAGAAAAAAAGGCAGCCAACTGGAGTTGGAAGTCATCTGGGGTTTCCAAGCAGGAAACGTTTTATGTATGTTCCATTTTTTTTTCTCCATCACATTGGAAGCAGGAAGCCAGCACAGTGTCACCCTGGCCCTGTCAGCAGCTCTGGTAGTGTATGGCAGTTCCTTCTGTGTGAGAACTTGACACAAAGCGCAGATGGAGAAGCAGGAGGCCTGTGCTGCACATCTAACTGTGTCCTATCTTCCTCCGTGAGTGCACACACTCGAGTTTGATGCTCACCAAGTCTATACTCGACTGGTATGAATCACGTGTCAGCTATACTAGCCCCAAAGAGCAACTGCTGAGAGCAAACAGGAGAGCCCTGCCAGGAGAGCCCGGCTACAGACTTGTCCTGGTTACCACCAAGATTTTAAGGATCGTGAATGACAGAGAGTCATTCTCAGGAAGTGTACCTCTTCCAGAACTATTTAAAAACCCAGTGTGCCCCCAGATCACTTTCTGCAGTGGTTGGTTATCTTGTTGCCCAGACAAAATACCCAACCCAGGGAACTTAAGGAGGAGAGGGTTTATTCTGGGCCACACTTGGAAGGTACAGTCACCGTGAGAAAAGAGTGGCTGTAAGAACGAGTCTGCGCGTCACAGCGCACACGCAGTCAGAAGCGGAGAGACAGACAGACAGACAGACAGACAGACAGACAGACAGAGAAAGACAAAGAGAGAGGGGGACACTGCTTGGCTTGCTTTCTCCAGTGTATTCATTCGAGGTTCCTAGCTGATGGAGCTTTATCACTGCATCTTCCCTCTGCAATTAACCTAATCTAGAAACTACACACATGTCCATAGGCCCATCTCCTGGGTGATTCTACTCGTCTCCTAGGTGATTCTAGTCATCTCCTGGGTGATTCTAATTGTCTCCTAGGTGATTCTAGTCATCTCCTAGGTGATTCTACTCGTCTCCTAGGTGATTCTAGTCATCTCCTGGGTGATTCTAATTGTCTCCTAGGTGATTCTAGTCATCTCCTAGGTGATTCTAGTCATCTCCTAGGTGATCTAATTGTCTCCTAGGTGATTCTAGTTGTGTTTCTATTCGTCTCCTAGGTGACTGTAGTCGTCTCCTGGGTGATTCTGCACATTGATAATGAACTTCAGCCAGTCACATCTCAACTCAAACAAAGACCCTCACAGGGACCATTCAGAGTAAAGCCTTATTAATCTTTATCTCATTAGTATGTTCATATTATCTAGCTTACAGAAGTTGTGCATCAAGGCTGTGGGTCCTTCACCAGGCCCGAGGCCATCTATCTCTGGAGCTCTGCTGGCCAGCTGGGCCCTGTGAGGTGGATGGAGAGATGGGTGTCAGGCTTGTGTGCAGCATTCCCTTCTTGAGAGGTAGCATGCACACAGTCTGACTGGAACGAACACCTTCTTTTGGGGAATCTGGAACCTTCGACCTCGACAGGCAGGAAGTCTGAGGGACAAGCCCCATCCCCAATACCCCAAGGACAAAACACCAAACAGTGACTTGGCAAGTGGCATTGCACGTGTGTGGCTGTGAACTTGCTATCAGATGGATTATAGCTCCCCCACCAACTGTGGTCACATCTGCTTCTTGTTGGGCTGGGCTCCATCCTCACCATGACAAACTGGGGCTATCAGTGGAGTTCTCCACGTCCTGTGGGCAGTTCTGATGATTCGTGGGGTGCTCACGATGCCCTGATAGTTACCAGAAAACACCTTAAAGGAAAGTGTCTACCACAGCCACCTTGTTTCACCCCTCTTGGCCTCTTCCTTCGCTCTGCCTCCCCAGAGTATAAACCTGGAGAGTCTGGGAGACTGCCTGCCCCCTCATCCTGGCCCAGGCACCATGTCATGTAAGAGTCTCTATGGTCTGAACTCTTGAGTTACCCAATTCTCTCTGCTCATCCGTGCTTAGGGTCTTCCCTGGATCAGCCCTCCTGCAGCTTGGATTTACTACCTCTGCCCTTTCCAAAATCAACTTTCAGCAGACAGTGACCCCATTCTGCCTTCAATCCCCCTGCCTCCTGAATTCCATCTCCCAGGACAGAGTAGCTCAGAACCTGCAGCTCCTTCCTGCTTAGGCCTCCAGGGTGTATCTGCCCTGTCACTCCAGCCTCTTTCCTCGGGCTCTAGACTGTCCATCAGCACGGGTGACCTCCCAGGGCCTTCTTGTTGGCATCTCACCTGCTGTCTGTGTTCAGTCCCCAGGGGAGAGAGCACACACATGCTACCTGACACATTACTGCACTGTGACATCCAGTGACTCAGCTGTGGAAGTCAGGAATCCAGAACTGAACTGTCTGAGAGCCGCAGGGTTCGTGAGTCCAGTCTATGGCTCCTACCTGCAGGTGGTGCCAGCATTCCTTGCTGCCCTGTGGCTGTGGTTGTGTCTCTGACTCTCCTCTGCCTTCCACATTCCTTCTCTAATATCAAGTCTCTGTGTCTCAGTTTCCCTCTCTCACAAGAACCCCAGCTGCAGGATTGCACCCACCATACTACCCATGAGCCCGCCATCTTCACCGGATCACTTCTGCAAAGACTCTATTTCCAGTCAAAGTCACAGTCACAGGCAGAGAGAGGGCTGGGATGTGAAAACATCAATTGGGGGAGGGGCGCTCAATTCTTAGCATACATTTTCTTCATCTGATCCCCCCCCCCCAGTAGAATGTAAGTTTCGTGAGAAAAGGGACCAGGTCTTGTTCATCACTATGGCTCTAACATTTAGAGAAATGCGTTCCTCCTATTCAACAAGTAACCGACAGTGGGTAGATAGAGGACCAGCACTGCATAGTCCCATGCATGGGTGCATAGTCCCATGCATGGGTTCATGTGTGCATGGATTGTTGGGCAGAATAGATAAAGAAGTGGATAGATGAATAATGTCAGGTAAATACTGCTGGGTGGACAGATGGATGGGTAAGTGGGTAGATGGATGGACAGACAGACAGATGGTAGGTGGATGGATGAATAGAATAGACAGAATAAGGATGCATGGATAAGGTGAACAGATGATGGGTAGACTGGAAGGATGGTCAGTAGGGAGAGGGTTAAATAAACGGACAAAATATTATAGGAAAGTGTGAGCTAACCAAATTTCTACAGGTCAGTAATAGAGTTGGGAGAGGAGGTTAAATTACATTCGTTTAAACCTCACACTAAGTTGAGAGGGAATGGACTTGCGGCCGTCGGTGAGAACATTGCATTTTCCATGTGCTCGGTAGTGAAGTGCCCAGGTCCCACGTGAAGCAATCTGGTTACCATGACTTGCAAGGGAGCCAGATCCAAATGCCCTGAATAAGCAGTTCCCGGAGCCAGAGCCTCCAGCGGAATCCGGGAGAGAGGAATGCTCAGTGCCCTGCTTCCCTGGACTGTAAGTTGCAGAAAGATGTGGGAAGTTCTGTTCTCCACTGAGAACACTAAAAGCACCTTTTGTCAAACAACGGCTTCACATCTGGGGCTTGTGCACCAGTGGTCTTTTAGACAGTGAGCAGCCCACAAGATACCTAACCTGCGGGGCTCTCTGGTACAGTGAGCAACTCAGGAAATGTTTTTGCTTCATTGCTGCGGGCTCTCAGGTCATCGCTCTCTGGAGTGGTTCTTTTGATAAGGATCTGAAGACAGCCCCTGAGCCACGTATACCAAGCAAGCTCAATACGGGTTAGCTCCCTTTGGTTGAGGCTATTCAAAGTGCTACGAGGCTCCTTGGGCCCTGCGCATATCTGTGCGTTTTATAGGAGACAGCTAGTTCAAGACCCCAGGAAGAAAGCGGCTTTGTCCCTCTCGAGGCCTCGCACAGGCCCACATTCATATCTCATTGTTGTTGCAGGGGAGGCAGATGCGATCCAGAACAATGGGACCTCGGCCGAGGACACAGCGGTGACAGACTCCAAGCACACAGCAGACCCAAAGAATAACTGGCAGGGTGCCCACCCAGCTGACCCAGGGAACCGCCCCCACTTGATCCGCCTCTTTTCCCGAGATGCCCCGGGAAGGGAGGACAACACCTTCAAAGACAGGCCCTCAGAGTCCGACGAGCTTCAGACCATCCAAGAAGATCCCACAGCAGCTTCCGAAGGCCTGGATGTGATGGCATCACAGAAGAGACCCTCACAGCGACACGGATCCAAGTACTTGGCCACAGCAAGTACCATGGACCATGCCCGGCATGGCTTCCTCCCAAGGCACAGAGACACGGGCATCCTTGACTCCATCGGGCGCTTCTTTAGCGGTGACAGGGGTGCGCCCAAGCGGGGCTCTGGCAAGGTGAGCTCCGAGGCGTAGAGGAACTATGGGTTTAACTGGCAGAAAGGAAGGAGAGGTGGGCAGGTGAACTGGGCCAGTCACCATGGCTGGCATGTCCCTGTGTCTGAGATACTGGCCCTGATTGGACAGTGGTGATGGCCTGGGGGAGTGGGCGAGGAGTGGGCGTGGTCGCCACTTAGCCTATGTCAACCCGTATTGCTACCTTTGTCCTTCTCACAAGGGACTGCGATTGGGTGTCACTCTGAAATGCAAGGGCCTTCTGCATCCTAAATTTTGAGGCTCCCTGGATGAGTCATTGAGACTACTGGTTCTTAAGTGTATATGCCCTATGCCTGGGGCTTCAGCCTATTCCGCCTCTGCACAGTGCTTCCCGTTTCGATCCTGATTTGTGTTCATTCTCTGCTGGGTTCAGGCTGCTAATTTCTTGCCGCTGTGAAACAATGGTCCGGTTGAGGCAAGGAGGTCTGCCGAGCAAACCCCTGCACCTCCAACAAACTTTCCCCTTTGTCTTAAGTCGTTTGGTTGGGGGGCGGGGGGGTGTTTGAATGTATGTTCAAGACAATTTGTTTGTGTGTGATTCCATTAATTTAAATATAACTTGGGTTTCATGATGTTTCGAAAGCAAATATCCTGTGAATTAAAATGTATCAGAAGATAAAACGGTGCAGGTGGTCCAGTTTCCAAGGGCAACATCTGGGGTGGACTATGCATTAGCCTGTGGGTTCAGGTTTGTGACACCAGTAACTAGTGTCAGGTGGCTGCCACCTTGAAAGTGCATGGCATCTTCTATGACTCTGTTGGATGGCCGAGCAACTCTTGGGAGAGATGTGGAACAAAGCCCTGGTTTGTGAGTAGCCTCACAGCCTGGGGATTTTTCTGTCTCTTAAGTTGTGTCTGTGTTCAAAGCCCTGGAGAACTCAAGAGGCTTTTGACTGAAGTGTGGGGCAGAGGCCTCTCCACGGCTCTAAAGCCATTGCCAGTGCAGTTTCTGAAATGCTGTCGTCTCCAGCCTCACCTTTGAGAGTGGAGATGGTTGTGAACTGCTGGATTCAATGACAGCTCTTCTGCCCTGTGGCCATCAGAGCCCCTTGGTGTCTCAGCAGCAGTCTGGCCCTCACCTGGATGTCACCGCAACTTGACTGTCACTAACACTCGGTGTGTCTAACTTGTTAACAGAATTCAAGCTGCACCAGGTCCCTTCACAGTCTGTACTTAAAGGTGTTGCCTTCAGCCTGAGACAGCAATCTTGTTTCCAATGCTAATTTACATGACAGTGGCTTTTCAAGCTGTCTTAGGGCGCTTGAGGGCTAGAGGCTCCTGACTGCCCCCCTCAGGTCTATCTGTGTAACCACACATGCACACAGCCTCACCCAGTCCATGTAGCTGGAGGAACAGGACTTAAAACTGGGTAGGAAAGACGAAATAGCTACAGGGCACAGATTCTAGAACCAGTCTTGAGGTCATGGTTCAAGTTGAAACACTGTAACGGGTTTATGTGTTGCTCCATGGCTCTCCCAGAGGGTACAGATGTGCCTCTCCATCCGCTGCTTTTCCAAGAAAAAGAAGAAATTCAAAACTCAGAAGCAGTCCAAATATTCGCCATATATAAATACATATAATTTTTTAAATTGAGATTTTTTTGAAACTTCAAGTGTCAATTTTTTGTACCATGACTGTGCTTTTTGAATATGAAGGATTATTTAAATGAATAGCCTTCATAGCAAAAAAAAAAAAAAAAAGTCCCTCGGTGTTTGCATGTGTGGTCCTTATGGTCTCGTTATTATTAGCGTTTTAATTAGCATATGAAATAGGGTTATGGCATTTCCGTACAGAGTTTGTGTTGATGCTCCCCTGTGCCTCCCGCAGCTTGTTCCAAGCATAACCAAAGGTGCTTTCCTCTGGGAAGCTCCCTGCCCAGGACACAGCAAGGGTCAAGCCTTGGTGTCCAAGCCTCTTTGATTGTGGGTCCTTGGTTGTTTAGCATTGGTGAAGGAGGCTTAACTCACTCTACACCTGGCTATAAATCACAATCCCCAGAGAAGCTGCCAGGGGCAGTTACTGCCCTGGGATGTCAGGAGCATCTGTTCTATTTGTAGTTTGATGTTTGTAGAGGGGGGGGGGCAGGGCTTGCTTTCCTATACTACAGAGGTCCTTAAGAATGTTGCAAAGAATAGAGTCCAAAGGCTAGCGTCACTTGTGATGAAAGCCTGCACCCTTGATGTTATTCTAAGATAGGCATCTAACATGCATGCAGGGTGCTTGGGTAGCAGTACAAGTGCCAGCACCTGCCACTTAGAGATGCAGCTGTGTCACCTGTGTGGAAAAGGGTCCCCAAATAGAACCTGGGAGACTCTGAACCCCCTCCCTTACCCTGCAATGTAAGGTCATGTTGTCTCCTGCATCCTCCCTCCCCGGGGCACGTGGTACCTCCGTGCCATGCAGAGTCACCACCCCCAGCTCCCAGAATGCAGGGACAACACCCAGCCTTTGTGCGTTTTCCAGGCTGACATTCAAAGGCAGCACATGAAGAATGCCCTGAGAAGGCATATTCTTCTGAGACCCGTGGTGAAAAGTCCATTAACAGAGAGCATTCTCCTTTGTCCTGGGAGGAAAGGGGGGCTGTGCTGTGGGGAGGCTGTGCTCTGGCCTCTCAGGAACAGGGTTCAGGCCTTCCGAGGCTGTGAGGAGGTGGCTTTGAGGAAAAGAACAAAGACACCTGCTCTGACCCCGTCACCTTGCACCAGTGCCAGGCCCAGTCCTAGGGTAGTCCCCAGGCCTGCAAGCCATTATCTCAGAACACAAACCATAGAAAGGTTCCTCTTCCCACCAAGAGCAAGTAGCATCTCACTGGGGACCTAAGCTGATCTTGTAGTGTCACACAGGTGCCACAAGAAGGCATCTTCCATTCTCCCGGGAGGGGAGCTCTATACCTGCATTTTTTTTTCTTCTTTTTGGAGCTGAGGACCAAACCCAGGACCTTGAGCTTACTAGGCAAGCGCTCTACCACTGAGCTAAATCCCCAACCCCCATACCTGCATTTTAAATCTCTATTTATTTTACCTGAAATCTTCATTTCTAACCTGTTATAGCAGGCACCTCAATCAGTGTTCAGATGACTGCTCTGCCTCTAATTTTGACAGGATGAGATTAAGATGTTTCCCGCCACTAAGTACTGAATGTGGCAAACCCTTTAAATTAGCTAGAACGTCTTTTTTTTCCCCCGGATACTTCTCATGGCATCCTAAGCTTTATCAGATGTATCTCTTCTCTACAATACATTTAGTCTTCACTGAAGGTTGCAGATAGACTCGCCATCCATCCCGTGGAAAGGGGACATTAGAGGCCACATGAAGGACACAGCGGAAGTGCCCAAGTAATACTCCCAGGGTTCCAGTGCAGTGCCACCATCAGAGAAAGAAGTTTTGGTCATTACCTTCTGCTAACGGAGAGCTCAGGGGTCCAGGCAGAAGCAAAGAGAACGGGGACCCACATACCACTCTGCCTCTAATCCATTTGGCCAGAGTTTCCCAGAGACTCTCTGGAGAAAGTCAGCCTTGCGATGGGCACACTGACATCTGCGTCTGGGTCCTAGTTCACGCTTTTGAGACTTTTCGTATGAACCGCGTTGTAGAATACCCTTGCTTGGTCAGTTACTGGTCCCTGGTATCTAACCGTGCCTTTCTGCTGCCCCGGTTGGTCGGCACAGCCCTCCGCTGATACTTAAGTAGGAATGTGATGGGCGTTGTAAGCGTGGGAAACTATGTAAATTGTGTTTGTATTTAATGATGATCCCCTTAGGTGGTTGTACTGCAGTTTGATCATGTTGTAAACTCCCGCATAAGATAAATGTATATCTGCTTTTGTACGCTCATTAAATATTTTAACAGACCAAAGATGGTGTACTAATTGCACGTGGACTTTTTAAGTTGTATTTTTATTTCCTTAATGGCTCTGTGAGACTGGCTTTTCCATGGCTTTGAGAAACACCTACAGGTAAGTCTGGGCACTTAAGCTCTCGCCACCTCTGAAAACAGCACAGCCCCGAGTCCTCTGTCTCCACCACAGACTCGGGGTGGTCTCTCAGCATGGTGGCGCGGCATCTCACTCTTCCCCTTCCCACAGGCCCCTGTGTTTCTTGCAGTGCTCAAGGAGTGTCCAAGGAGTTGTCCTGGGTTGGTTCCTTAGTGTCCACACAGCGGAAGTGCCCAAGTAATACTCCCAGGGTTCCAGTGCAGTGCCACCATCAGAGAAAGAGGTTTTGGTCATTACCTTCTGCTAACGGGGTGTGTGGACACAAAGGAACCAACCCAGGGCACCCAGCAAACAGCTACTGAGTACCTCACTTTTCTGTTGCTGTGATGAAATGTCCTTAGTAAAGCAACTTAAGGAAGGAAGAGTTGCTTCAGCTCACGCTTCCACCAAATAGCACACCGTGGCAGCAGGAGCCTGCGGCAGACAGAATCAGAGACTTCTTTGTATTCAGTCCAGAACACCAGCCCAGCAAACCTCTGTAGGGTGGGTCTTAACACCTCAATTAATCCTATCAAGATAGTCCCTTATAAACCCAGAGGCGTGTCTCTTTGGTGATTCTAGATTGTGTCTGGCTGGCAGTGTTAGCCATCACACGCACCATGGCCGCCCTCCTGGGCTCCCCAGGGAGGGTGTGTTCATAGGGTGACAAGGTTCCTTCCTCTGGACTGGGAGGGAGGTAGGCTCCTCTTCGGGTGATGCTGGAGGAACCTAGAAGGCCGACAAGTGAGAGATAAAAGCAAAGACCCAGTGAATTCGAATGTGGCCTGTGTGGCATCTCCTCCTGCTTTTAAACCCACTCCACTTTAAGGGATTTATTTCCTAATCATTAGGACTCCTTTCCAGGGAGGTGGGGATGGGAGAGATCAGCCAGCTGGTGACGAGCAGCTCTGACTGGTTGATGAAAAGTACAGCTTGACATCTGAAGGAACAGATCATTGTAGGGAAAATAATCCCTCTTGGAGGTCATGCTGCAAGCCACTGAGATGCCAAGACACTGGCTCAGGACTTAAGAACGACTGGACACGGCCATCGAACCATGGCTTAATATTTTATCTTGAGGTCGCTTTGTTTCTCTGTTGGGTCTTTTGCCACACTCTCTATTTTTGCTTGCTTGTTTGTTTATGAATAGAAAAGGCAGAGGGAGACTGAGGTGTCCCTAGGGCACCCCTAAATGTGGCTCAATGCCTGTGTATCTCCCTAAAGGGTGTTCTTGCCCCGCCCCTGTCACCCCTTCCAACCTGCAGGTCGGCCTTAGCCTTGGAAGCAGCTGCTTCTCAGTCAGTCGAAGCCATTTTACTTCTGTCACCTTGACATGAAGCATAGACCCTTATGAACCTGCATGGCCAGGAGAAGGCTCACCATTGTTATTGGACCCTGTGTCGGAGTGGTGACGTCAGGGTACAGATAAGCACACTTCTGTAAGTGTCGCTAGGTCATACTTTCTTACAGCCATGCTTTGTTGCTCCTTCAACCTCTGTGTAGCCCAGGTTTGCTCAGTCACTCTCCCTGGCTCAGTCAAGGGGTCCCTCTTCATGGGGACAGCCGAGTCTGCCCAGGAGGTTTACTATAACTCAGTTACTCACTCTCTCAGCTCTAGGTGCAGGAGATTTAAGTCGCCAGGACTTCTTGCTAGTATAGAAGCTGCCTCTCTTGTATGGTGAGGACTCTTGTTTGTGAGACAGCAGGTCACCTGAGCGCAGGTCACCTCTGACCTTCCACTCCCGCCCCTGCTGTGTTGACTTTCAGTGGGACTTGTAGATGGACGAGTGAGTCACGCTATAGTCACCTTGCACGACACCTTGCCCATGGTTAAGGAGACCACTCATCTGCAACAGAGCGAGAGTCTGGAACCTTGTGGAGGAATGGTCTCTCTTGGCTGATCACTATGAACTCCCCTGTTCTTCTCTCTCCCCTCCCCCCACCCCATTCTCTCCCACTCCCCGTCTTTCACTCCCTGCTTCTCTCCTGATTGTTTCGATGTGAACAGTCAAAAAGAGACACCTCCTTTAGGCCATTTGTCCGGGCGCTCTGATTCTGTTCTCTTGAGGCTTACTCGAACGTCCTTGACGTCTACACGCCCTCTCATAGCTTGCAGGATACTCTAAATCAGGAGTAAATGCCACACCACGAGAAGTGTAAGAGGTACAGTCGAGGCTAACACAACCCGTGCCGGGGGAATAAGCAAGCCTATGCGTATGGAGCCCTGAGTTGAGTTCACCAACGAGAAAGAATATGGGCTAGAAAATCTCACTCCGTGTGACCTCAGGAGGGACCCTGAGTACTGCAGCTCCTGAAATCATTTCCCTGAACTCTAGAAGCCTTGAGAAGGTGAGTGTGCCACCTACCGCTGATTCCTACCTGAAACCCAGCGGCACAAATGCCACCACATTTGCCAGTAAGGAAAAGGCCTGCAAATGAAAGCCATTCGATTGCAGTTCCACAGTAGGTTTCCAAAATCCTCCACGGCACCACACAAGAAAGCATTCCTTTGCCTGCTGGGGGTCGGCTACACGGACCCTAGAGATTTGCAGAGGACTGTGGGGCTCTACAGGCAGTGCCCACGCAGGACTTACCCGGCCCACTCTGTCCTCCTCGGCAGGTACCCTGGCTAAAGCAGAGCCGGAGCCCTCTGCCTTCTCATGCCCGCAGCCGTCCCGGGCTGTGCCACATGTACAAGGTAAGTTGCAGCTGCTGACCCACCAGCCAAGGGTCACCTGTGTGTGGAAATGCTCTCAGCTCTGTGAACAGGTCTTTGAGAGGGTCACACAGATTAGGACAGGCGGCTCCTTCAGGGGTTCACTGTGTCCCAGGGATCTAGGATTGCAGCGCATCTGTGAGTCCAACCCGAGATAGGAAAGAAGGCCCTGAACGAACAGAACAAAGAAATTTCAAAACAAAACCCACGTAGGAGGTGGCGAGCCTGTCTGTGGTGTAAAAGTCTCGAAGGAAAGGGCAGAGCTGTCAGGTCACCATAATGGGGACACGCTGTGGATATGTGGCGGGGGCTTCTGTAGTGCCACACATGTTGGAAAGCCACCAAGAGGACAGGCCAGGAAGGACCAGCCTCACGAGGGCCCTGCCTGCCCTGGTTCCCTACCTACTTCCAAAGCAAGCTCTTACTGATGTCAAGCACTCCAAATGTCAGCCTAGTTTAACTCAAATGGCAAGTGTCCTTAAGTCCAGTCCCCAGACATCTGTCCCTCTAAGTGTGTCATAGATAGCATGGTTGGGACCTGCCCTCACTCCTGAGGATAGAAACCACCACGTTACTGTGGATGAAGCCGGGGAGAACAGAGACAAGATGGGCATCCTTCAGTCAAGCACAGTTGGGACTGGTCCTCATGCAGATTGTGTCTCTCAGTGACCTTGTCACACGGAGGCGAGCACCATAGGAATGGTGATCCCTGTCTTTTTTTCAAAGACAGACAGCGAAAGGCTGAAAACTAAGAGGTAGACCATTCTTGTGGTTCATGGAGCATCTATCAGGAAGAAGAAGGCCCAGGGATCAGGTGACCATACAATTCTCCTGCAAGGCATTAAGAGTGAGCCAGTGAATGAGCTCATAGCAATCAAGGCTGGTAGCAGGAAGGAAGCCCATAACCATGGACTTCCTGGGTCAGATGCTTCACAATGGGACTGTGTAGAAGCTTGTATAGAAAGTCTGCCTGAGGTAGGTGATCTGAGAAGCATTTCCACTGGCCAGTCTGGGGCCAGGGCTGAGAAGGCAGCAGAGGAAAGCAAGCTTAGACTAGCCCGGGGCCTTGGCAGATGTGACTCCAGACATGGGCAGTACTGGGAGCCCTGGGGCCACTGCGATGCCTCTCAAAGGACATGACTACTGGAAACCCCATGCAGGGTATCTGGTGTGGCAGTGTTGCTCCATTTTACCTGTACCTAGCTGCAAGGACTGTTGCAACTCTAAAAGCACATCGCTTCCCACGAATACCTTCTGAGGGTGCCCTCTGCCTCCAGCATTCTACTTTTCTGGGACCCGCTGGGTCCTGCATCCACTGGGCTTTCCTGAAGCAGGAAAGGTCTTGGACTGCAGCACCTGCCCACCAAGTGCCTGGCCCCACTGCCTCAGGACTTACTGTGCTGCTATTGCAACAGACGTGAGTCCTGTAACAATGGCCGGTGCTTCACCTAAGGGGAGTAAGAAGCGTGTGGTAGCCAGGGCTAGAAGTCTGAACCAAACCATAGAGCACTGGATTCGTCTTGAATGATGCCAGCACCCCCTAACCCTCCCTCCCCCGCCCCAGACTTGGGACACTCTGCTACAGAGAGTAGACCCTATGCGTGGAGAACGGAGATTCTGACTGGAACCCTAGGGGTTCTCCACAGCACGAAACTATCAACAGAATATTTGCTTTTTCTACTTTAAAATTTAGAGGAAAGAAGCCAGCCCCTCCCATTCTCTACATCTTCATCCCAAACGCATATATTTTGAATTTTCTGTGTATATATTCTAATGGCTTGAAATGAAAGGGCTTGTCAAGGAGATAAAGCCATTGATTGGAAGCCACAGCCTGCATAGCAATTTAACATTAGGACATCCTAAATGTTAGGACAATGTTTCTCAACAGTGGGTTGCAACCCCTTTGGAAGGGCCGTGACCTTTCCACAGGGGTCATATATCCAATGTCTTGCGTATCAGATATTTACATTGTGATTCATAACAATAACAAAATTTCAGTTATGAAGTAGCAACAGAAATAACTTTATGGCTAGGGGTCAGCACAGCATGAGGAGCTGTTAGAAGGTTGCAGCATTAGGATGGTTGAGAGCTACTGTGTCAGGACCTGGAAACTCTCCCCCAGGACGCTGAAGTGTGCTACGGGTCCCAGGGTGACATCCTTTGCAGGTATTCTTTGCGAGTTCCATTTTGGTTCAGACAGGGTTTGAACTACTGGCTCGAGCACACATTAGGACCAAAGGAAAACAGGCAGTGGTTATTAGGTGCCGTGAGTAATGTTTGCTTGTCTACTGTGAGGGAAAACAGATATAAGACACTGTCTTTTGTCTCTGAGTTGAAACTCAGAGGACACTGTGACCACTGACAAGCTGGCCGTCCTGGCTCTGAGTGGCCCAGCACGCTCCTTCCTCTCTCTTTAGCCCTGGAACATGCTACTGACTGTGCTCAAAAAGCACCTCTCTCTCCGTGTCTGTAGAGAGGCAGGTATCCATGCATGTCACTCTATTATGTGTTCCTTTCCCCGCCTTCTTCTCCCCCTTCCTCCTCCTCCTCCTCTTCCTCCTTCTCCTCCACTTCCTCTTCCTTCTCCCCCTCCTCTTTCTCTTCCTCCCCTCCCCCTCCTCTTCCTCTTCCTCCTTCTCTTCCTCCTCCTGCTTCTCTTCCCCCTCTCCCTCCCCCTCTTCCCCCTCTTCCCCTCCCCCTCCCCCTCCTTCTCCTCCTCCTCCCTGTTTGCTAAAACCCCTGCAGGTTCTATAACAAAGACCTGCCCTCTGTGAAGGAGCTCACACAAAGAAAGAATTGGTCCAGCACTGCTAACAGCCTCCTCAAGCACCAGGCTGCCCTCTAAGCATCCATCTGTTCCAAGAGGTCCAGCAATTTTCTCTGGGCTGGTCATTCTCATTCTTTGGAGCCTGAGGGGCAAGAGGGAAGGAGCAGGAGACAAACAGAAGAGCGTTTGGAAACAAAAAAGGCAAAGTCCCAGAGTAGGAAAAGGTGCAGAGCTCAGGGTGAAGAGCAGCTCCCCAGAAATGCACAGACTGGTCCCAGGTATCTCGTATGGGCAGCCCTCCTGCCGCTTCCTGCAGAGTGGGTGGCTAGGCTCAAGCCTGGCATGGGCTGGCAGTAGGCAGGCAGCATGCTGTGCTGAAGGGAACATGAGGAACAAAGCTAGGAGCTAAGGAGACCTTGTCCAAAAGGATAGCCCCTCGATTCCCGGGTGTGTGGCTTGTCAGGAACCCTGAGGGAGCAGTGAGCAGGAATGGCCACCTCCACTGTCCACACCACGACATCCTTTGTCTCTGCTTCCTTTGGAAGTCTTCTCAGCTCCTTGCCAGGCTGGCAGGGTGCCCCATCCCCACTGTGAACAACCCCAGAGGGTTCCCAAAGGGCCCACACTACATAAGACGCATCGGCTCTGGGGTTCTGGACTCTTCTGTCACCAAGTGAGAGGCAAAGACCTGAGGGTTAGGTCTCATCCTACCACTCTGCCATGGAGTGTCCCAGGGCTGTCCCTTCTCTGAGCTAGACTTGTTGATTTGTGAAGCAGTTGTGACCAGAGGCCTGTTAGCTATCCAGAGAGAGCTTCGTGCTAATCAAGCAAGGAAGATGTGTGTGCTTGGAGCAGACATCCTGGTGTGACCTGGGCCGTCTCATCTCTGTGTAGTTCATTTCTAACCTGCTCTAGAAACACCCAAGCAGCCCCAGAGTGCAGTGCTTAACTTGAAGGGCTCAGAGGCTCGAGCCACCTACCCCTGAGCTGCTATGGCCAGGGCAGTTTTGTTTCTGATCTGGAGTTTCAGTTTCCTTGGTTGTTAAATGAGAGGTCAGTTAAGCAAAAGACACAACAAACATTGCCCACCCTGTCTCCTGCCTTCAGAGAGGTTCCTGCCAGGTGAGATAACACCTCTGGACCCTTCCCTCTGGAAGGCAGAGCCTCAGCAGGTGCTTGGTTCCTTAGCTTGTCCACCCACCAGCACTGTAGCTTGCAGAGTCTGGGCGCTGTCCACACAGGAGGATTACTCACAGGTAGTGCTGGGTGCTGCCTTTGATGAATCCAGTTTCCTCAATGTTGTTCCAGGCTTGGCTCTGGGTAGATCTGGATGGGTTTTGCAGCTGCTTATGGTGTCTCTCTAGATAAGGGGGAAATCACAGGTTCATGACCAGCTGGGGCTGCATAGCATGACCCTATCTATCCCCAAAGAAAAACGACGCATATCATCAATGTTTGCTCTATGCTGTTTCCCGTGACATCTGTTTGCTATTTACATAAACTATTACACTTTGGACGTACTAAAATCAATGGATACTTGGAAGCAGTAAAGAAAGGTAATATTAAGACCAATACCCACTCCACCTCCCACCATGTTTACAAGGAAACAGGGACAAAGCCTCAGGAACTAAAGGATGCTGGTTGAAGATGCCACCAAGCTGCTGGCCTGCAGATGCCACAGGGCCCTTTGCTCACCTTGGTCACTGCCCTTCTGGGACCCACTGTCCAGGAGAGATCTGGAAACAGGCATCAGCACTGGACCCTCCGAAGCCAGGAAAACCCAGGCCTGGAGAGCATCCACTTAACACTGGAAGTGCTTGGCATTGTCTGGGTAGCATATTCTCTCTCTCTCTCTCTCTCTCTCTCTCTCTCTCTCTCTCTCTCTCTCCCTCCCTCTCTCTCTCTCTCTCTCTCTCTCTCTCTCTCTCTCTCTCTCTCTCTCTGGTCAAAAGCTCTTTCAAGTGCACATCCAAGGAAGTGAGAAATCCAGAAGATTCTGAAGTTAACCCTTACACTGCCAAAGAAGGAGGGGGTGCTAAGTAGCCAGAGGGAGAAGCCAAGGATTTTTTGTCCTTGTGTCCTGGACCAGCATGAAGGAGCTGGTGCCCCTCCCCCCAACACTGCAACAGTATCAGAGCAGCTCTCCCTTCACAGGTAACTGTAGGTCAAACGCTTAGGAACTCAACACTGGGATGTGCGGCAAAGCACCCTCCTCCCACCAAGGACACAGGAAGGATGCCTGTGGTCCCGGGCTGTCTCCAAAGCAGATGCCAGCCCTGCCTTGCTGTGTCTGATGGCAACAGTGAATTTAGGGGGCAACCTGAAGTCTCCACGTATCCACACCTGTCCAGAACGTGGGAAAAGCCACAAGGATGCTGCCTAGCTTGCCATGAAGAAAGGGGCTTTCTCTCTCTCATTGCTCATCGGCATCGGTGAGTGGCTGTGACGCGTCCATGTTCTGTCCCACCGACACTCTGGGCTCGGCAAAGAACTAAAACACAGGGAGACTGCGCATCACCCCTGGCCCCAGAATTTAAAATAGATGGGTTTTGCTAGGGAAAAGAGAGAGAGATTGCACCCTCTCCTGAGATTATTAGGAACAGTTTGATCACAAATGGTATCATAGCTTCTTCTGTGGATGTAAACCAAGCCAGAAGTGGGACAGCCAGTGCTAAGAGGGACACATGCTGAAATATCCTGAAATAATCACACAGCACCTGGGGGGGGGCAGGGTACAGAAGTGAGAAAGGTGGCCTCCGCTGTGGACACGCCATCCTGAGCCCATTGTCAAACGTGTTGGTTGCCTGTGGTGCTCGTTTCAGCCAGGGCCCCTCACTGAAATGGTTCACAGATAGATTGGCTGTTGACCCAGCCACCGCCTCGCAAGCAGGAAACAGGTGTGATAATGACTATGGAAGAGCAAGCTAGCCATGGCCTCCTCCCTCTGGAGACAGTGTTAATGAGGAGAGCTGTTCACAAGATTCCCAAGGCATGGAGAATGTGAAGAGGCAACAGAGGCCAGTCCTGCCAGAGAGAGGATCTGCGGGTGTCAGACTCCGGGAGTGAAGACGACAGGAGACATATACCCCCCCCCCCCCCCCCCCCGTCTCACCTGCACAGAGGAAAACACATTGTATCAAATCTAAACTCACTCTGTGGGCTGTTCTGAAAAACAGTGCTATCTCAAAGCCGGAACTGCCGCCCACACACACAGGGCAGCAGCCCCTGAGTTCAACTCACTCCAGCTTGCACTAGTGAGAATGCCGGACTGCAGTGTCCTGACGCCACCCTGTGGCTAAGATGTTTGCAACAGTCCGGGATGCTAGGTTGTGCTGTGAAGGGACAGGGTAACAGAGCGCTTGCCCAGCATGTGTGGGACCAGGCTCAAAATTAAACTTGAAGGAACGCATAACAAAAGATAACTTGGTTTGCTTGAATAGACCGTTCCTCGCTGCTGGTCTTGAGGCCTAGTGTTTTCTTTGATAGAAATTGACAGGATCCTGCATTTTAATTCTATGAAAATGAGTGATAAGGTCATGATGGGAAAGTCTGTCTTTAACCTTACCCAAGACTTCATTTTCAAATGCAACTTAATAAGGAACTGATTTCCCAAGCCCATGTACAATATTCAGTTCCTTTCCTCAGATATAAACAACTTCTTTCTGGCCCATTTCAGAACCTAATATAAGGCTGCAAACTTTGAAGTAAATGGGCGCAACCCATGATTTTAAACTTGGCTCTTCTCCCACATCTTAAGACCTGCCGTGTAACAGACCAACAGCCTCCTGTATCTGTCACTAATCACGTGATGCTCTTCCGGCCCCATCTACCTGGTTCACTGTGGTCATCTCCAGCACTGGGCCTGGACTACCCCAGGAGGGGAGGTCCTGAACTCCTTTGCGTCTTAGTTCCGCCCTACAAATGAAGCCAAAGAAGACAGTAGACGTGGGTGATGGGCTTGGATTCAGGTCAGTGAGGGGACATAGCATCTCCTGCTTAAAAGTAAGTCAACTTTATCTTTTCACTGTTTACACAAATCTTCTTAGAGACAGGAGAAAGAAGAAAGTGTCACCCTAATTCCTGGGGAATGCTGGTCTGGCTTCCAGGCAAGGGGGATCCTTCTCAGGCCAGAAATAAAGTAAGAAATGGAATCTTTTTATTTTGCTTAGCCATAAAACCCCAGGCCCCACTTCCTTGTGAAATGGCTATTCTTAAAGTTCATGAGCTGTTAAGTTGCAAAAGGTGAAGATGCGTCTCGGGCTGTTCTTAGGAAGCAGACTCTCTTCGGCAGAACAAGCAGACACCCAGTCTGATGACCCCTGACCTCTGATAGAACTTTCAAGCTTAGCCATCCCCAATTTTCCAACCTACAAGAGGTTAGAAAACACAGGAAAACCCCGTTCGGGACCTCTGCAGAGTGTGTGAGCACCCCCTGCTGGTGGTTTCCCGCTGGCACAGTTTCCCCCGCGAAGGAAAATGGAAATTTTTCAAAAATAACACAGACAGGCTAATGCAGAAAGCGTGGCTCTTAGGCACCAATAACCTGGTTGGCTAGGTTTCTCTTCCACAGTTCTAGAATGAGTCATCGTAATTTTACTTTATGTCCCCTCAAAAGTTTGTTGTTATCTTTACTAATAAAGCTGTATTGACACAACATGAGGTTCCTGATGTAACGCTAAGAAAAAAAAATAGGCAAAGAGAAGGCTGTGTAGACCGATCTCCTTTAAAGCCCTTTGCAGCCCTGTCTGTCCCATGGCAGAGGGGTCACGTATGTAACGCCTTCTTGGAACTTCTTCTAAACAATAGAACCTTTTTCTTTTTTCTCTTTTTTTTTTTTTTGGGGGGGTTCTTTTTTTTTTTTTTTTTTTTTTTCCGGAGCTGGGGACCGAACCCAGGGCCTTGCGCTTCCTAGGTAAGCACTCTACCACTGAGCTAAATCCCCAGCCCCTGCCTTTTTCTTTTTTAAAAACAAGATTATATTTGCAGACCCTCACCTGTACCAAACGCTCAGCTCTGAACACAAGCCATGGGGTTCACTGACCAGGCCTTGGCATCAGGGGGAGCCAGGTGGCAAGACCACCAACCCACTCAGATTCCAGGAATCATTAGCAGGCCTTGACTCTGTGGCCCTTTTGCTGGCCCAGAACTGGCATTGTTACAATGGCTGTTAGTAACCTACAAGGGAGATGCTCTGTGCGGACAGACTGGGCATAGACAGACTGCACTCTTGGGGGACAACAATAAAACCTCCACTGTGGGCTCTTCTCCTAACCTTATGAGCACAGGGGTATAGCTAATAAAAAGCTAAGCAGTGACAGTCCTTCCTCCCAAAGACACCAGCTCACAGGACCTTACCCAACACTGGTGTCCTCTGGCAGACACTCAGAAGATCTGGACCATCCATCCCTATATGGAATGTTGAGTACACCACTGTAACTAACTAAGTGAGAGTGGAAGCGAGGCTCGGGCCGCCTTCCCATGAAGGTTCTGGTGGGAAAAACTCACAAAATCATGTAATGGTTCCAGTGCATGCTGTGCAGTAATAAACCACATTAAATAAGCTTGTTTTACAAACTAATATAAAACAACGTAGGCTCGCTTTGTGTCGAGTCCTACGTGTATTAACCGATTTATAAACGTGTATGACTACTACCACCAACATATATCGACCTAAGACCGCCCTTTGTGTGCACAGCTCCCCCTTTCTTTCATCTCCTAACTACAGCCACCCCTGCTGTAGTCTGCCTTCCCATAGCATAGGCCTTTCAAGGATATCACATAAAAAAAATGGTACATGTGAAATCCTTTTGAGTGGCGTCTTCCATGCAGCATGACGCAGACGTGTCTTACTACATCTGCAGCGCGTTCATTCTGTTGCTAAGTCGTATCCCGTTGACTGAGCGTGTCAGAGCATGTTGGTTCTCGTGACGAGGAGCATTTGAGTTTCTTGTAGTTTGCAGGGATTAATACGTTCTACAAACCTTCAAGTGCAGGCCTCGAGCGGGCGTTAAGTTTTTCATTTAAGATTTAAATTACTTTCCTTCAAAGGATAAGTACTCAATATATTCACGCAAAAGTTATTTTCAAAAACGTAGCATTTCTCTTTTGTTCTTCAAAGCATGAAATGGGACTTCAGGGCCATTCCATAAACACATAATCGGTGTTGTAAGAAACTGCCAAGTTGTTTTTCCCAGTGGCTGCATTATTTTGTATCCCCACTGCAACGCATGGGAGAGTTCCAGTTGCCCCTGTCCTAGCCTACACTTGTTATTATCATATTTTTTCTTAGCTATCTGAGTAGGCGGGTAATAGCATCACATTATGGCTCCTGTTTGTGTGGCCTTCATGGCTGTTGGTATTGAGCAGCTGTTGTGCTGACTTTGTCCCCACACATCGTCAACGAAACGTTTGTCCAAGTGTTTTATCCAATTTTGATAATCAATTTGCTTTCTTACTTCTGAGTTTTGAAGGTTTAGGGTTTTTTTTTTTTAACATATTTTGACTCTTTTTTTTTCTTATGTGATTTGCAAATATTTTCTCCCAGTCCACAACTTGTCCGTTCATGCCCCTAACAGTGTTTCTTGCAGTGTTGAGCTTCAATGGGGTCTGATTTACTGTTGCAGGCTGACGGGATGTGCCTAGAAGAATAGTCTCCTGGTACCCACATTAGCCAGAGGGCTCTCCAAGGTGATGCTCCGTACTGTGGCATTGCCAAGAGGCAGCTGATAAGGAGACGGCAGACTTATGTCTCTGGAGACCGCAGAGGAGTCCGGGAAGGTCTGGTTCCTCACAGCAGCTTAGGCAGAGCCGTTCTGTAGCCACAGCATGCGTTCAGGCCACTGGGCATGCGTGAAGTGAAAGGGCGTGGCCCTTAAGAGTTCTTCAGGATGCGAGGAGGAAGAATGAATGGGAGGGGAGAGGAAGAAAGGGAAGCCACTTAGAAAGTCCCGGATGGAGTGGGGCTGGGGATGCAGAGCTTGGCTGGAAGCGTGAGTAGATTTGGAATGTGGTCCCTGCGCGATCGAGAGAGGAGGAGGAGGAGGGCAAGAACTACGTCAAAGGTCTGCAATGTCGGACCCCGGTGAACAGCATGGGGGGAGGGGGGGGTGGGGAGAGATCAAACCCGCAGCTAGGATCACTTCCAACTACTAACACAGGCTCTGTCTGGTGCTTTCTATGTGAGGGGACGGAGTAAACATTTGTCCACAGCCTCGGGACCTACAACGCAAAGGGTAAAGCCATGTTACTGTTTAGTTCATCGCGAGGATTGCGATGTAACTGACCCGGAGGGAGGCTGAGTGCTAGGCAAATGAAATGAAAATGGCAGGGATCAGTGTCGCCCAGGAGGACTGGGGGGATGAACAAAGAAATGCGGGGTGTTTTAGACCAGCATTGTGACCTAAGACACATTGCATTTGTCCATATACATTGGCTGCATGCCACATAGAGTGAACGATGATATATCCAGATGATGATGATGGTGATGATGGTGATGATGGTGATGATGATGGTGGTGGTGGTGGTGGTGATGATGGTGACAATGATGATGTTAATGCCCCGATCTTTTTCTATCACTTGGAACAAGCAAATCACAATGCCGATGGCACCTGTGCCACTCTAGTTCTCATCACGGAGCCACACCCATCGCACACACCCTCCCGGCTTTCGAGAGAGCCCTTGCCTTTCTTGTGGCAAACTCCCCAGAGGGCTCTCCCAACCCGAACATGGAGAGACAGGATGCTTCAAGTGACTGGATTGCCATCCCAGTCACATGACTGTGACCCCTGCGGAGGACTATGTATATCACTTCTGTGGTCCTTGTGGTTGTTTGACTGAGGCTTCTCTGAGCACAGAGGTGATTCGGAGTGTGTGCTGGGAACAGCAGAGGGAGAGATGAGGAAACTCATGCAGTCTCCTCCAGAACTCCCTGTCTGTTGCTCTCTGAATACAGTGATGTTATGAGGTCCCTTCACAGTGTCTTCTCAAGGATTCTAACAAACTGTTAGATGTACACAGTTTCTGTGGTGCTGTGCTCATCCCCTGTGTCGAGCATAGGTACAGAGCGACAGCCAGGAGGACAGCATCAGGAGAAAGCAGAGCCTTCTCAGTCTCTCCTGAAAGCTTGCGCTCACTTGGGATAAGTCACTGGCCATGTGCTTGCTAGAATATCTTATTGGTTACATTCACTGGCCTAGAACCCTCTGGTTCTGTGGGTTATGAATTCTCCTCGGCCCAGGTGGACACTCACTGCAGGTGTAACACCATCTGACTCAAGATGGGAAAGTGATAGTACTATATCGGCAGACTCAGAACCCCGGTGACATGAGGCAAAGAGGCTAGCTCATGATGCTGCAACCCCAAAGCTAATGAATAGACTCCCTCTGCCCGTCGTGGCTTCAGAAATAGAGTAGCCACCCGGCAAACTGCAGTGACACATCAAGCATGCTCCTCCAGGCCCCGTGCCTGACTCAGGGGTCTGCTGCCACACCAGCAGCTCCCCAGTCCCCAGGAAGCACGGAGTAGAGACTCACCTTCCTCAGAAGGACAGACCTGGCCCACCTACCTAGAACTCTCCATCCTCAGCTGCATGCTTCTCTCTTTCAGGACTCACACACAAGAACTACCCACTACGGCTCCCTGCCCCAGAAGTCGCAGAGGACCCAAGATGAAAACCCAGTAGTCCACTTCTTCAAGAACATTGTAAGTGACGTGCACAAGGGGAACCAAGAAATCATCAAGGGGAAGGCTGCGGATCCAAGCGAGGTCTTATCTCACACCTAGCCTCCTTGGATCCTTCTCAGGGTGCTGCTGATGGCCTGAGGAACACCACCCTCAAAGGATTTAATTTTCCTGAAACCAGACAGCTAGCAGATGCTTAATTAAAAATATAGACTTTGTAACCCTGAGAAATGAAAATGGCAGGGATCAGCATTGCCCAGGAGGTATGAACAAAGAAATGCAGGGCATTTTAGACCAGCATTGTGACATAAGACACATTGCATTTGTCCATATACATAGGATGCATGCCATATAGAGTGAACGCTGATATATCCAGATGATGATGATGGTGATGATGATGATGGTGATGATGGTGATGGTGGTGGTGGTGGTGATGATGGTGGTGGTGACAATGGTGTTAATGCCCCCAATCTTGTCTGTCACTTGGAACAAGCAAATCACATTAATGCCAATGCTAAACAGCAGAAGCTGAGCAGATGTGTGGGAATGCCCTACGGGTGTAGGGGAAATGCATGATTTCATTACAACTTCTGTATACAGCGGAAAACTCTTCCACAAAATAAATGTCCTAGTTACCTCTCTATTGCCATGATAAGACAGCATGAGCAAGGCCACATACAGAGAAGAAAGAGGTTATTTGGAGGTCATGGTTCAGAGGATGAGTCAATGGCCATCATGGTGGGGGGGTGTGGATAGTGCTGGGGCAGTAGCTGAGAAATCACATCTTCAGACATAACCATGAGGTAGACATAGGAGGGGACATAGAGGTAGATACACAGATAGATGATTGTTAGATGGATAGATAGATGTGATAAATAAATGATAGAGAGATAATAGATACATAAATAGGTATATAGATACAAAGATAAACAATAGATAGATACATAGATAAACAATAGATAGATACATAGATAGATAATAGACAGACAGACAGAGCCCACCTGAGTGGCACACCTCTTCCAATAAGGCCACACCTCCTAATAGTTCCGCCAACTGGCCACTAAACATTAACATATATGAGCCTTTGGGGGCCACTCTCATCCAAACAACCATAAGAAAATTGTTTTTTCTTAAAACTAATGGTGAGGAGCTGGAGTGATCGCTCGGCCATTAAGAGAGCATACTACGTGTCTTAGACCTTCTATTGCTGTGGTGAGACACCATGACCAAAGGCGACTTGAGGGGAAAAGGACTTCTGTCCTTTCCTTGTCACAGTCCCTCACTGAAGGAACTCAGAGCATGAACCCAGAGGCAGAAACTGAAGCAGAAGCCATGAGCAGAGGCTGCTGACTGACTTGGTCCTCATGCTTTCTTAAATACCCCAGAACCACCCCTCAGGGATGGTCCCACCCACAATGGCCTGGGCCCTCTCTGAGCAATCATTAGTTCAGAAAACACACTAGAGATCTGTATGCAAATCTTACGGAGACGTCTTCTCAGATAAAATTCCCCTTTCTCAAATGATTCTGTCCTGTGTCAGGTTGACATAAAGCCAGCCAGCACACGGCTCTTGCAAAGGATCAGAGTTCAGTTCCCATCACTCATGTGGGTGGCTCATAACTGGCTATCGCTATAGCTTCGGCCCCTGCTGGCCTCCATGGTCTCCTGCTCTCACAGGCCCACACAGAGACGTTTCTCTCTGAATGGGGCATCAAGCTGAAACTGAGCGTCAATAGATGCACGATTTCCAGCCCCAGGAAGGGCAGGATATGGAGACATGTACTAGTTTCTGACCCCTGATGGACTGGAGTCATGTCTGTGGACATGAACTAATAGGACCCTCTGGGAGGGCGTGGGGCTTCCTGCGGGGAAGTGAGTCACTGCAGCCCCCACCTCTCTGTCTTCCAGGTGACACCTCGTACACCCCCTCCATCCCAAGGAAAGGTAAGTTAGCCTGAGATGTTTCGATTCACTGAGAGTCCGTTCACATGATTACCTTGAAATCCCAGGCTGTGTTCCAAACGGAACTGGGCTCAAGGCTCCCTGAATCCACCCAAGCCTGGCTCCCAGAGGCTCCCAGCCACCGGGACAGAGCTGCAGTGGGTCTCCAGCTATGCACCCATGACCAGTGTATCCAAGCAGTGTCCCCCTGAGCTGGGATCCACACCCTGGCCTTGGAGCTTCGAGTGGGTCGAATGCAGTCCCTGAACATGGTGCATTTGGGGGGACCTGACCCTCTTGGGGGAGGAACGCCATGTGGTCATTCCTGTTGGTTTCAGGACTTTGTCCCGGGCGACCACCACGTCACTGTTTCTGTCGTCACTGTTTCTTTCTCTTCCTCACAGGGGAGAGGCCTGTCCCTCAGCAGATTTAGCTGGGTAGGTGATGACTGCGTTTCCTCTGCTTCCTCACCCTCTGCAGCCTGCGCGGGGCCCACTGACTTCTAAGTTCTTTCAGTCGCTTAACACTTGCCCTTCCTGTCCTATGCAGCCCAGCTTGCCTGCCGTGCTTGGCAGGCTGTTATCTATTCCAGGGCACGAGGGAAGCCTTTCCGTGCCGATCGCGGCCAGGCTGAACCATGGGCACTGCAGAGCCCTGTACCTCCTCCCCACAAGCTGAGCTTCTTTCTAATAACCCCTCTCCCTGTTAATCCAGGAGATCGGGGCTTTCGTTTGTGTGTTGGTGGCATCTAACACTGAGCCCCTAAACCACCGAGAAAGACTCCTTAGGGGTTTTAAGTTTGTAGACACAAGATCAAAGTTTCAACGATGGTTTTAATTGGTTGAACAGCTTGGCTTCTAAACATTAGCAAGTTTTGATGTCTACGGCCAATTTAAAATGCTTACTGATACATCCTAACCAAGTATATTGACCCCAGCTGCTGGCAGATGCTAGACACAGTTCTTTCTTTTCCTTGTTAAATAGTTGAAATTTTCATAGCTTCATAGTTGCACAAACACCAGCCTGTTAGCCGGAGGTGGGGCAGGGTGAGAGGTCACCTATTTGTGGACAATGTGGTACAGAGTCCATCTGTGCCAGCCAAACAGCACACGAGAGAAGAGGAGAGAGGAGGGGGGGAGGGGGGGAGAAGGGGGAGGGGACAGTAGAAACAACAATAGGAAGAAGACAGGGTCAAGCATGGGGCACTCAGTTGCAATGCCAGTACTCAGTAGGCAGAGGCAGGGGGATTGCTGAAAGAGCAAAGTGACCCCATACAGTGGGGGCCAGAGTTGCTCTGTCTCAAAAAGTAAAAATAAAATAGACAGAAGAAGAGGCAGAAGAGGAAGGACTGCTTGAAAGACAGAGGGAATTTCTGGAACTCCTGGATCATTCTAGAACTTCCTCTTGATGTAAATGTACCTGGTTTTTTTTTTTTTCCCCCCTCACATGTCAAATCTTCAGGACTGGTGACAAGGTGTCTACCCATGTCTTTAACTTTCTGTGCCGGCAGGGACAAGGATGATATGAAGTACAACATCTGTTTTTACCCAGAATTCTTAGCTACTGCTGCGTATCTTAGACGTGGGTTGTCAGGGCACCATGCAAACACTGGATCTGAGGGAGTGGGAGAAGGAGAGGCCCTTTGGCCCACAGGCAAGCAGGCAAGGTCTTGGTGTCTTTCTCTTCGATCTCTGGTTTTGGTTTCGCAAGGGCCCCCTGGGGTCTCTCTTGGCCCCAAGTTCCTCTGGGTTTTCATCACCGCTTTGTAAGATGGCCTTGTCTGGAGTTTGAGAAACTCCTTCCTGCTCTCTCAGAACTCTGTTGTCCGTGTCTGGCGCTGCCTGTTTTCCAAGATGAAAGAGATCGGGAAAGTCCCGAGTTGTTGATCTGAAAGTTGAGCTGTTTGGGTCTCAGAAATTCTTGGTTTGGATGAAAAGTCATACTCTGGAACCCAGAGTCCAACCAGAGAAACCTGTTTCTGCCACTTAGCTACCCGTATGCTTGGTGCCACAGTCCCCAAATGCCACAACCCTTCCCTGAGGCAGCCAGGTATGTGGAAGTGCCTGGAATTGCCTTAATCCTGACCTCAGCACATCTTAGATTGCTTCTCAACATCTGTCTTGCCTAGTGCACTGTGAGAATCAGCCCAGAATGCTGGGGGCACTAGGAGTGGCTCAGGCTGGTGGCTGGTCCTGATGCTGGAACTTAGCCATTCTTCTTGTCAAACCCAAGGCAAAGTCTTGTGCCCTGCCTTTAGGGCGGGGCTCTGTGAGGCGGACAGAGGCTTTCTGGTCAGCCTTCCGGACTGCACACTGAGGCTCAATGAACCTTACCCAGAATGCTGGTGTCATCACTCAGGGTTACTGAGGGCATCCTTTGTGGATAAGTCAGTGCTGTGCTGGGACCCAGAGAGTCTTACACGCCAGTCCTCACTGCTCATCACCCACAGAGCAAAGGACCGTGGACCAGTGGAGGCAGGAGGACAGGTGCCTGTGCTCCTTAGTGGCCAACTCTGTAAGGGCACTTATGACCCACCTCATTCTGTGAATGAGAGATCAGTACCAATTCTAGTGAACAGGAAACTGGGGCTCCCACACTGACCCAAGTCGCCCACCTAGAAAGAGAGAGGAGCTGTAACTGGGTTCAGCTTCCTGCACAGAATCAGCAGCCCAAGGTACCAGATATGAACTTGTATCTAGGTCACACCATGGCCACCACTGAGAGGCTGCCCTGGACCAGAGACTGGGAAATCTGTCTTTTACTTTAGGAAAGGTAAATTTTACAGAGTCCACAGCCGCCGCCACTTCCTCCTCCTCCTCCTCCTCTTCCTCCTCCTCCTCCTCCTCTTCCTCTTCCTCCTCCTCCTCCTCTTCCTCCACCTCCTCCTCTTCCTCCACCTCCTCCTCCTCCTCCTCTTCCTCTTCCACCTCCTCCTCCTCTTCCTCTTCCTCCTCCTCCTCCTCTTCCTCCACCTCCTCCTCTTCCTCCTCCTCTTCTTCTTCTTCCACCTCCTCCTCCTCCTCCTCTTCCTCCACCTCCTCCTCTTCCTCCACCTCCTCCTCTTCCTCCTCCTCTTCTTCCTCTTCCACCTCCACCTCCTCCTCTTCCTCCTCCTCCTCCTCTCCCTCTTCCTCTTCCTCCTCCTCTTCTGCCTCCTCTTCCACCTCCTCCTCTTCCTCCTCCTCCTCCTCTTCTTCCTCTTCCTTCTCCTCCTCCTCTTCCTCCTCCTCTTCCTCCTCCTCCTCCAAGGCACAGAACATGGGTAAGCAGAATTTGAGCTATGAAAGACCAGCAGAGAAAAACCTATGGACCAGGCAGAGGGCGACCCTCCTTTGGTGTGCTTCCTCTGCTGATAAGGGTGAAGGCCCTCAGTGGGAATCTGAGAGATGCTTACCTTTTTCTCACAAGGGTGCCCTGGCACGGAGCTCCACAACTGTCTGTAAAATTGGGCGCTTGTACCCCTGGCCCAGGCCCTTTCTTCTCCAGCAACACCCGCTGATGGACTTGGGGATGGGCATTTCTCCAGCCCCACCTCATCAGAGCTCCGTGCTGCTCTGGCTCCTGAGTGGTTCACCGGCGCCACCTCGTGGCAGCTCTGAGCAGACACTGAGCTCTGGTCTTTTCTTGCAGGGGGCCGAGGGGCAGAAGCCAGGATTTGGCTACGGAGGCAGAGCTTCCGACTATAAATCGGCTCACAAGGGATTCAAGGGGGCCTACGACGCCCAGGGCACGCTTTCCAAAATCTTTAAGCTGGTAATGTAACATTCCTACCACGGGGGAACGCCTGGGCACCTCTGCGGGAAGTGGGGGCCTGGAGCCATGCTCTCAGTTCACTGGGCCCCACTCCTCCAGGCGAAACCGTGTCTCCAGGGTAATGCCAGGGTCCGGAAAAGTGTTAGCAGAAAGACAGATTCCAGAGTTCCCAGCTGAGCTTACCCAAGGGTTCAGTGACCTCCTCCACCCACAACTCTCCCTCCCTCCCTCGCTCTTAGCCAACGCAGCTCTGCCTTCCTTCTGGGTATCTTAGGAAATTAATGTGAAGCCAAGAGTCTTTTCACAGGCATCCCCTGGCCCTCACTGTGAGACCACACTGTGTCTCCTCTCTCCCTAGAGATGAGAGTCAGGTAGACCACCGACCTGGGTCTCCTGCCCAGGGCCTAGGTGGGAATGCCTGGCACCTATACATGGGAGTAGCTTAGAGGAACCCTGAGGGAGCCTCACTAAAATCAAGGGGACCCAGAAAAACCCAGAAAGGGGCCTGCAATTAGCTGCATGGGTGCTAGAATAATACAGACCCATGAGAGATGTCAGGGTCATGTTGTTGTTAGTTGTTGTTGTTAGCTGAGTTGTCTTAGTCTCGAGAGACATTGTTTCCTTATCTGTGGTGTAAGGGGGTGATGTGCCCACTTATCTCACATCTGGTGAGGTGGCGATGAAGCTCACAGCCAGCGTGGAGCACAGTTCCAGCAGAAGCCAAATGGCAGCTTTATATAGCAATGCTGGCCTGCTGCAGAAAACCTCACAATGTAGGTACTGAAAACTAGAGTGTAGAGACCTGTGTCCTCTCCAGGGATCCCCAAAGGAAAGGTCTATCTTGGAGGAGCATAGGTAACCAGGTCAGGTTTTGACTCTGAACCAAGTCCCAGATTTCCCCTAATTAAAGCTCCCCTCTCGGCAATTCTACAGCACTCCACATAGATCCCCAATGGCCACGGTGATCACTGTCAGGACAGCCAGGACACTCTGGGCTGGGGTTGCCTTCCTGGGAGGAGGGGGCCTAGAGGCCTGGCAGGCAGGGCCGACCCCCTTCTAATCTGAGAAGCCAAGCCAGGTGCCCTGGAGCGTGGTTCTGGGGAAAACATTGAGTAAAAGAAAGAGACTACAGTGCCAAGTGCAGCATGGTGGGGAGTGGGACAGTCGTATCCCTACAGCAGAGATGTGACTCTGGCCTAAGATACAAAAGAGGAGCTAGCATACACATGTAGGAACAATACCAAGAGCAGAGGGACATACGGAGAAAACTTCAGAGAGTTCTAAGAGACAGAGACCAGCTGAGTCACCTTTGATGTGCTGGGCTAGGAGGAGAGAGGGAGCCAACCCCCAGAAAGAGAGTTTGACTCTGCCCCTGATCCTGGGGACCTGGCAGATGAGGCTTGCAGTCAGGTGTCAGGGTGACAGCCGTCTGACTGGCAGAGACCGAAAAGCAGCAACTGGGTTACAGAGTCTCTGAGCTAGAGGATACAGAGGAAACTTTTGTTTATAAAGGTCCAGGGATCTAGTGACATGGCTAATTCTCCAGTTATGAATCTACATCACAGAGCCCCTCGGCTGGAGAGAGGCAGGGTGAGACATAGCGATGTCGTTCCTGGCAGCTGTTGGAGATGGCTACCATGATAACTTAAGGCTCTGGGGCATCTGTCATCCTTGGAGTCCATGGCTCCTGTGTCCTGGCTCTGTCTAAGAAGTCCCCTTGCTTCCCAGTGTGGGATCCAAAGCTATCTTTTTCGCTCACTCCATCTAAGCGAGGAGACCTGTGTC
Source organism: Rattus norvegicus (assembly GCF_021556685.1). Classification (NCBI taxonomy): domain Eukaryota; kingdom Metazoa; phylum Chordata; class Mammalia; order Rodentia; family Muridae; genus Rattus; species Rattus norvegicus. Next base: position 77,982,246 of record NC_141551.1, read on the forward strand.
TGGTCTCTGGTGTCACAGATAACAACCGCACTCAGCCAGCTAAAACAACCTGGACCAGAGAGGCTTTTGTGAACCAGGGCCCACGGTGGTACCGTGGCATCACCACCTCCAGTTCTTGCTTCTCTCTTGGATGAAAGATTAATATCGCTGTAGGATGGTTTCCAGGCAGAGGTGGCTGGCGATTCAAGGAACGGCGTGAGACTCTGTGCTGTGCCGACTTCCACCTTGTAGCATCCACACCAGCTGTGTCATTCCCACAGACTGGCTTTGGGTGGTGGATGGGAGATGCTAGATTTCTGGTCCACCTCTCATGTTTTGCACCCGTGGGGGCTGCGTATTTGCAAAAACGGATTCTCATACTTCTGATCCTTGTGCCTTTGTTTCTGATAAGAATGAGGAGAGGAGCTCCGTTCTGAAACTGTTTGTCAGGCCATGGCTGTCATTGGGATGTGCAAAGGTTTGGATCTGAGGCATAGGTTTCCTAAGAGAACCACTGCGTCGAGGTTTCATGGTTTGTGACTGCTTGGGTCTGTAACACAAGCTCATCGAGTTAATCCCCCAGCCTTCCACTGCATGGATTTACTAGTAGGGCCTGTCCACGGACATCAAACACAGAGAGCAGACGGGCGACACAGGCTTCTGCATCCTCGTGAAGCAGGTGTGTGAGCATCTGCTGAGCCCAGGTATGGCAGGCAGGGCATGTGGACTACACGCTGCAGTCTGCAGCGAGAGCCACACACCTAAGGAGAGTTGGTCAGGAAGAAAGCCTCGCGCCCTGGATGTGAGCAGAAAAGCAAGCGAGTGATCACCCACTTTCCGTGCCGGACAAAGTGTAGGCACCACCCAATTCCCAAGGTAGATCAAAGTAAGAATAAATTCTATCCCAGGCCTTCAAGTTAACACTCTTTGTGACCCACTGCCTAGGTTCTGAAGGCCGTAGGGGAGGGTGTAGGGGAGGGTGTGGAACCGTATTTTCTCCAGTGACCTCTGAATTCAGCCAGGGATCGCCCGTGCTCAATGACCTCACTGCCATCCTGGACTTGGCTTGCCTAGATCTCCTGCTCCAGTTGCTAGCAGCTGCTTGGCAACCACACCCACCTGGGAAGCCCCTCCCCCCCATCCTCTCTGCATAACTTCACCCTAGGCTCAGAAAGCCTTAGACACGCGGCGTGTGGCAGAACTAACCTGGCGTGTGAGGGTTAATTCTGCTCAGTGCCTCCACCCAAGGGACATGGCCCTTCCCTGAGGGAATATACACGGTAGTGGGTGGTGTCTACAGGATGCTCACGAGGTGGGACTGTCCCCACAGCTCCACTCGGGTGCCTATGTGTCTTGTGTGCTGGCATCGGGAGTGTGTGAGAGTCGAATTTCTCAAATAGGCTCAACACCTTCCCTGGGCTTCTTTTTGTAAATTGTTCTAAATTTCTGTGTAGATCAAGGAAGCCTTGATGATTTCCGGTGCATATATTAACAGCTATATAATTAAACCATGTTACATAAGGTGCCTCATGTGGGCTGACAGGCTGCGTGACCAGGCCAGAAGAGCTCAAAGGGCTCCCTGGCTCTTAACACCACTCTACCCAGACTGCTTTCTGCTTGTCTGCCCTTTTTTTTTTTTTTTTTGTCTGTTTTGTTTGTTTTTTGGTGTTTTTTGTTTTTTAAACTCTTAACAGCCAGCTGTGAGGAAAGGGCTCTGATTTGCTAGTTCGGTGTGGCAATTAGCACCTGGCTAGGGAGAACCAGTGGTTCTCTGTGTCTTTGGGACGCACGTCTTATTTCCAGTTGGATAAAAGGAGCCTTTGCCTCTTGTAGTGTCCCCATGAGGTTGAAGGGCCTCGTGGAGACAAAGGTACCCATGCTTTCAGCAGGGAATGCTCATGTCACATCCTCAGGTACAAGTCCAAGCCAACCTGTACGTGGTGAGCACAAGCGTGCCCTTATGGGACCTAAACCTGGCCAGATGGAGCAAGGGCACGCGAGACAAAAGGCGTAAGGGAAAACAGAGGCAACAGCGCCCACCCTGCTGGCTCTAGCCCTTGATCCCCTCTGCTGGCTGACCTTGGGCAAATGACTCAACTTCTCTGATCTTTGACAATCACATAAAATAATGGGTGTACTCAAGGTTGGCCGTGAATACAAGAAATCAGGCAGAAGGGCCTCTGCTCCAGGCAGGTGCTCAGCAAACTACTAGAAAGTGTCACTGGTGTGTCCACCATTAAGTTTCAAAAAAGAAGTCATCTGAGGCCTGGCTGGATTCCTGCATTCCAGCCCAGGTATATTGTGTTTTCTAGAACAGAGATTCTAGGACTTTCTAAGAACTCAGTGCTTTGCAGGACTCAGGCATTAGCTCTGCCCGCAATCCATGAGGGAAAAGCTGGGTCAGGCAAGGCAGATCTCCAGGTAAGGCCAGGGCCCCGTCCTGGAGAAGGACTTCACTTCAGAAGTTACTTCATAGCTAGACTTCAGTGACATTGTTGCAAGGCAGTCCCTCGAGGGGTTAACACAGCTGCATCCCCTGAGTTACAGCTCCAGTGTTCGTAAAGGCTTCACCTCAGCCTGAGTGGCTGGCCACTGTGTGGAAACTACTGGGCTTGTTCCGTACTCTGTGGCTGAGCTCGGGAGACATTGCACACTCATTCTCGGGAATATGACTGCCTCCTATTCTGCTGAGGAGTGTGTCGTACGTCGCCATCTCTGGACTCACAATCTGAATGCAATCTTTAGAAGATGTATGTAGAATCTTTAATACAAGACGGGAGACAGAAGCCCAGAAGGATCCAAACGATTAAAAAGAACAACACAGAAAGAAAAGGAGTGAAGTCCCCCAAGGTGTGTCTAGGAGGAGTGTGCCCGAGGTCTGCCTCCTTGGTTTCCTTGCCGCTGCTGTCCCTGTAGGCTGCGCGACCTCTCGAGCTGATTGGGTGCGCTTCATTTTTAATTTCAAACTTAGTGTCTAAAGAGCCATCAATTCAGGGGTTCAAAAGCCTTGTCGTGCCCGCATTCACACACTCCCGTGTGTTGCTAGTGTCTTTTGGCCACAGAGGCAACAGTGTACTGGCAGGGTGCTTTCCCTGTGCCTGGGGCAGCTCTTACACTCATCGGCACCGAAGCCACTTTCTTGAACACCCTGTGGACAGTGATCCCAGTCCCAACTTACACTGTCCTCAATCTCATAACTGAGAAAATAAGAAACAGCTTGTTTGGAGCAAAATAACAAAGCTATAGCGTTCTCCCTGCAAAGGCAATGCTGTGGGCGCCTTAGACGGACTCACGCCCTGTGGCTCAGGGTCAAGGGGCTTTGCCTTAAACTACAAACTCCAGTCAGGGCTTTCTGAAGGAGGGTCTGAGAGATCGACCGACTATAATTCTGTGTCCTGGGATACCACTTCCGGCCCGAACGGCTTGTGATTGGACAACCACAGAACCAGCGCTGTGGAGGGAAAGTGTCATCCTGCAGCCTCGCAGGCTCAGTGCCTAACTCCTGTCTTTTCCTTTTCCCAGGGAGGAAGAGACAGCCGCTCTGGATCTCCCATGGCAAGACGCTGAGAGCCTCCCTGCTCAGCCTTCCCGAATCCTGCCCTCGGCTTCTTAATATAACTGCCTTAAACGTTTAATTCTACTTGCACCAAATAGCTAGTTAGAGCAGACCCTCTCTTAATCCCGTGGGGCTGTGAACGCGGCGGGGCCAGGCCCACGGCACCCTGACTGGCTAAAACTGTTTGTCCCTTTTTATTTGAAGATTGAGTTTCCTCGGGGTCTTCTCTGCCCCGACTTGCTCCCCGTGTACCTTGGTCGACTCCGGAGGTTCAGGTGCACGGACACCCTTTCAAGTTCACCCCTACTCCATCCTCAGACTTTCTTTTCACGGCGAGGCGCACCCCTCCAGCTTCCGTGGGCACTGCGGATAGACAGGCACACCGCCAAGGAGCCAGAGAGCATGGCGCAGGGGACTGTGTGGTCCAGGCTTCCTTTGTTTTCTTTCCCCTAAAGAGCTTTGTTTTTCCTAACAGGATCAGACAGTCTTGGAGTGGCTTACACAACGGGGGCTTGTGGTATGTGAGCACAGGCTGGGCAGCTGTGAGAGTCCAGAGTGGGGTGGCCCTGGGGACGCTTCCAGGCCAGCGGTTCCCTGCACCCCACCAGCTGATTTCGAGCGTGGCAGAGGGAAGGAAAGGGGCGAGCGGGCTGGGCAATGGACCCGACAGGAAACGGGGACTTAGGGGAACACGCTGGAGATGCCATGTGTGGCTGCCGAAGGTCACCATCTCTCCTCAGTGGCTCCCCAGAGCAGGTGCTTTTAAGAACCCTGTTTCCTCTCAGAGCCCAGGGAGAGTCCAAGGACATGGCGCATCAGGAAGTGGGACTGCAGGAGTTCTCTGGTGGCCTCGTGCTGTCCCTCTGGCCACTTCTCACTTTAGGGTGGTCAGCGGCAGCTCGCCATGGCAGTGCCCATTGGTGCACACTAACCTCAGTGGAAAAGTAACCATTCCCTGCCTCTTAGAAAGAACTCATTCTTAGTTTTAGGAGGGTTCCTGTCGCTGAATCAAGTCGCTGCCCTGGATGCAGGGCTGGCCTGGGCGACCCTCCAGGGATGAGGAGCTCAGAATTCCAGTCTTCTAATGTCCACGGACACCTCCCCATCCCTCTAACGTACTGACTATGTCTTTTGATTTAGCATGTCTTCTATAGACCTTCCAAAGAGACCCACACTGGCACTGTCACCCCCTAGGAGGGAAGGTGATGGTTGATGTAGCCCGACGCGCATCTTGTTAATCCGTTCTAATTCCGAGGAGAGTGTGGGTTTAAGATAACACCTATTAATGCATTGCCACAATAATGTGGGGGTAAGAGAAACGCAGGGACGAAACTTCCAGAAACAAACCCTCCAGATCGTTCCACAGGAGTGTTCGCCCTCCGGTGTGACTGAACGACCGACCTTGCCCATGGCTTCATCCAGACAGCACAGCTGCAGTATGGCTGGACAGAAGCACCTACTGTTCTTGGATATTGAAATAAAATAATAAACTTGCAATGATCTTTGCACAGGTGTCTCATTTCACATTCTGGCTTGCAGAAGTAAGCCCATGTAAAGCACAGCCTTGTCTCAGGATAGAGCGTTCTTTCTCAGGAGCACCAGGATGCTTCGCGGTGCCCTTGGGAGAATATCTCAAGGAACACGTTGAGGAGGCCATGCATTAATAAGCCAAGTGGATGGAGTAGAGACAACATAGGACAGTGACCCGTGAGACACAAGG